>NC_133649.1:175144035-175409142 GCF_009905375.1 Apium graveolens | reverse complement strand
ATAAATAGTTCATCCCATAGATGAAGCTACACACAAAACTTGTATAGAATCAATCTTTGAAATATCATCAAAATGAAATGAATTACGAGATACTTCATTTGATGAAAACATCATTTTGAAACTCGACCCTGCCAACACTCAACAATCGCCCAGCCGTAGCCTTTCTATCGAAGTGCTCTGGGTAGTGTTGCAGAAATATCCAATTGGATGATGATCTCATTAGGGAGTTTGCCGCGCCAGGAAGACCACTCACGATGATCAGTCGCAGTAGTGTAACCCCACCATTTTCTACATGTAGAGGAAACAATCGGATTTACTTGTCAACCGAACGCTGGACTCCTAAGGAATGGACTGTCTTAGCGGAACTTCCGGGCCATTTGGGCCAATAAATAAGGCTGGGCCAGCGCCACTCGACCACTTACGCCACACCTAGTTCAGATGAAAGCCATGACTCTGAAACGTAAAGTTCGTCCCCCCTTTCCCCCAATAGAAGTACATGTTGATACGGCTCTACCTAGAAGACGTATCTAGTTGGAAAGGAAAGCTCGCCGATATTTCCCAGGCGATGCCTATTAATGGATTAACTCATTCCAAGAATTTTACTTCCCGAGGTTGGGTAAGTAATCAAAAAAACCTTTTTTTATCAAAACACAACCTTGTGCGAATATAAAAATACATCACGGAGCCGGATCCCTCAGATTTTTAAGCGAGTATTTTAAATCCCCTTCGAAAGGAGATCTTAAATCTAAAACGAGTTTTGGATCCGCTCTAACTTTTAAAATCATTTTGAAGACTCGAAACATTTTTAAGAATGTTTGGAGTAATGCTGATTTAATAAAATAAATCAGTCCCAATATATTAGAAAATATCTGAATATTATTGTTTAAATAATATTCCCTAAAGGATAATCTTTATAAAAATAGTTGAAGTAGAAGTTTTAAAACTCATACTTGAAATGAATAATAATAATTAACCAAAGATATACTTATACAAAAGTACGATCTTTATTTGAATAATCAAAATAAGTTTGATTATTGAAATATTATTCTTTAATAAAATAAAGAATATTATTAATAAAATAAGCGGTCATAAGTTCTCGAATGAATATTCAAAATAATATTCATTAAATAAAATAAGCGGAGTCATAAGTCCTCGAATGAATATTCAAAATAATATCATTAAGTAAAATAACGGAGTTCATAAGTCCTCAAATGAATATTCAAAAATATATTCAAATACAATAAGTGGAGTCATAAGTCCTCGAATGAATATTCAAACTAAATTCATTAAGTAAATAAAGTTATTGAATAAACCTTATTCGATTATAGTTTTGAAAACTATTCATATATATATAAATATATAATTTTATACTCGGGAACATCGACTCCCGTTTAGAAAATGTTCACCTTTGGTCCCCTATACTAAGGGTATACGAACTACTTTTATCTCTAGCATAGGTATTATGCAACTTATAAGCATTTGAATCAACAATTAGATATCAAGATTACGAAACAGACATGCATATACCATATCCGCATGCTCCAATATATCGCAAGATTTGCTAATAACATCATGCACTTATCACACGATAATGTATATACATATATACATCACAACAACAGTATAACGGTAGAAAACTTGCCTGAGTGTTCCCGGATAGACTTAAGCTTAGAGTGGGTCAGATAACCTATGAACAACAACATAAGTCGGAATTAAACCCCGGTCACTTAAGAAAGTAGACTTTAACCAATTGAACCCTAACGTTCGCTTATGGTCACTCATACGCTTAACGAATCACATAAGTCATTCGAGTACCCTCGGCTCCATCATTTTTAATAAATTAACCATTAAGAATTTTAAGGCGATTCTTTCGCAAGTACGCTACCAACTGCCTAATACACTTTACATAATTGTTTCATACTCCAATTAGTCTTTTAAGGGCCTTAAACAAGGTTTCAAAGTTAAGCGAGGGGTAAAGGTTCATTCGCGAAACCCCGTAACTTAAAACGGTCGTTTCTCCTAAACCGTAAATCGGATCTAAGCGAACCACATACCAAAACGAAGCTTACGACATGATCTAGCTAAAATTGGCAAGGTTACAGATTGGTCAGTGAGCTTTATATCCCGAAAACTAAGTACAAGCAGTTGAATAAAATGGGCATTATGACGGCTATGTTTACGCGATTACCAAGTTTCTCACTACATCAAAACCTCATCAAACAACCCACAATTATTAACACATCAAAACCTCAACTAAATAATACTATACCAGTCCTTATTATCCAGATTCTTCATCTCAACCAACCACTATCAAGTTCTATTAACTATAACAAGATTCATTCACCAAATCACTCCAAATTCAAATCAAACTACTAATAATCAAAGATCATGCTTCTCATTTAGAAAACCAACAATGAAACTCATCAATAATCAAAGTAAAGGCTATGGTTTGAAGTTTATACCTTCCTTGGGAGGTGTTAAGTTGCTAGGAAGCCTTAGGGAGCCTCCTACAAGCTTGATCTTTCCAAAGAAATCAAGAACACAAAGTTAGGCTTTGAAGTTTCTAAAAGTCTGATTGAAAGAACTGTAAAAATGAGGGTCTTACCATGCTTATTTGGACGAGACTTGTGAACAAGAGTTGTAGGCCATCTCAATATTTCAGTGAGTATGAAGGAGATATGGCAGTTTTAAGTTATTGGGTTTGTTTTGGCCGAGAGCTTTATTCTTGGAAGCAAAAGTCAACTCTCCTTCTTTTTGTTTTATGAAATAATGCTTGGTTGCTTCTCTTTTTGTCTTAGAAAATGATTTAAATTTTTTACCATGGTTAATTTTGCATGGTCCAAAATCAACCAACAAAACAAAATCCCTTTGTCATGCTTATGTCATCAAGCCTGTGTCATCTTTTTACACTTGTCTTCCCTTTGTGGTATGATGACATCATCACCCACCCACTAACCTCTTTGATTAACCCTTAATTACTTGGCTAATGACCGCTTATCTGTTATACGGTTTGCTTAACTTTCGTTCTCGTTCGTCGTATGAGGGATCATATACGGGATCTTATTACTTGGGTTCCCCTAATCCTTTCTCAATATTTTATATTCCTTTTTTGATCCTCTCTTATAATCCTTGAATATAAATCCTTTTAATCACGTTACCTTATACTCAATTCTTTCGGTATCTGGTGGATTTTCGGGAAAAAATCAAAGTGTCCGGATTCGAATTCTGACGACCTTTATGTTGGGAACCACGGACTTAGGGTATTACTACGTTTTACGATAAAGATTACGAAAAGAGGATTACCTTGTTAATGGTTGATTCCATGCTCTTCTATTGTATTCTAAAATTCCGTTGAGCGAAGTGTGGCCTCCGTCTTCTCAAGTTATCCTCTCTTCTTGCTCCTTGGTGGCTACAATATGTTTTCACATAATTCCAAGCAAGAAGAGAATAAGAATATATATGGGCTACAATAGGGACCATGGATAATTAGGTTGGACCTTCTAATTACATCTTGAGCCTAGCCCAATGTAATTAAATATTAATTCAATCTACTAAAGAATTAATATTTGCACTACCTTTCCTAATACCGTAATTTAATTAATTCGGTTCCAATATTATTTGCTTATTAAATTCCCCATGTTTAAAATATCATATGTCCATTAATTAAATAAATTACTGATAATTTATTTAATTAATATCTTTTATCCTTGATCATCCACTCAACCTTTATTTAATTATGCCAGAATAAATTCCACCTGCAGGGTTTCACATAATTAAATCTTTTTGAGCTTTCAAGGGGACATCATTAACCCGAATATTATCAGGTAATGGATTCCTTCAATAAATAATATCCACCATGTATATAATTCCATCACCCAAAATATAATGATATAATTCAAAAGAATTATTTCATATATAAATCAAAGCATGTAAATAATATACACGTGTCAATTACTATTTCCGGATTAAGAACCTAAGCATTAATAATAACATAGAATCTTAGTTCTCCTTCTTAATCAGTATTAAGGGAACAATTCTAAATTTGATCCTGTTCAATATACACAAAGTATACTAGTATTATTTATTAGTCAATATAAACTAATCTAAATAATACTACAGCCATACCAGTGGATTGTCCAACACCACATGTTCTGTGAACCTTATTATATTATATAACCGTATTTAACAATCTAATATTCTGTATCCCATTTGATACTAGATTGTTCACAATATATAATATTAGACAACATGTAAACATTCAAATGATTCTCAAATAAACTGGCCAGAAATAATGTACATACTTTAAATAAATATTTTCAGTATACACTAACAATCTCCCACTTATACTCAAAATATTCTATGTGTACATCAGTGTTTATTTAATCCACTATTACATAAAAATCTATGTGTCCATCCATCTAACACTTATCGCTTCCACATGCTTGTCAAAAACCTTGGTTGGCAAGCTCTTTGTGAAAGGATCTGCTCGGTTGTCTTCTGATGATATGTGAGTCACAACTATATCCCCTCGCTTTACGATTCCTCGTATGAGATGATACTTACGTTCAATATGTTTAGCTGCTTTGTGGTCTCGCGGTTCCTTTGAATTTGCCACAGCACCAGTGTTATCACAATACACCGTCAAGCTCCTAGGAAAATTAGGTACCACATCTAAGTCCAAAAGGAAGTTCCTGAACCATACAGCCTCTTTGGCAGCCTCAGAGGCCGCCACGTACTCGGCCTCCATGGTGGAGTCTGCAATGCATTTCTGCTTTACACTCCTCCATATAATGGCTCCACCTCCCAAAGTAAAAACATATCCCGAGGTTGATTTCCTTTTATCCCCATCTGATTGGAAATCTGAATCAGTATATCCCAAAGGAAATAGATCTGAGGCCTTGTAAATTAACATATACTCCTTAGTCCTTCTCAGGTACTTGAGTATGGTTTTTACTGCACTCCAATGTTTCTGACCTGGGTTTGACTGATATCTACTAACCATGCCTACAGCAAAGCAGATGTCAGGCCTTGTACATAACATAGCATACATTAAGCTTCCACATGCTGAAGCATAAGGAACTGCTTTCATGCTCTCTATATCCTTAGGTGTCGAAGGACACTGCTTCTTAGATAGAGCAACTCCATGCTTAAAAGGTGGAAAACCTTTCTTGGAGTTCTGCATGTTAAAATGAGCTAATACTTCATCAATATAGGGCTCTTGAGATAAAGCCAAATCCTTTTCTTGCGATCCCTTATAACTTTGATCCCAAGGATGTATGCCGCTTCACCTAAGTCCTTCATGTCAAATTGTTTGAATAACCATGCCTTTATTGATGACAACATCTCAACATTGTTTCCAATGAGTAAAATATCATCTACATATAGTACTAGAAAAACCACTACATTACCTTCACTTCTCTTATACACGCATGATTCGCTTGGACTTTGATCAAATCCATATGACTGGACTGCCTGATCAAAACGAATATTCCAGTCTCTAAATAATTGTTTAAGTCCATAAATAGACCTCTTAAGCTTACATACCAGATGCTCTTGGCCTTCCTTAATGAATCCTTTTGGTTGCTGTATATAGATGGTTTCTTCAAGACTTCCATTAAGAAAAGCTGTCTTGACATCCATTTGCCAAATCTCATAATCGAGATGAGCTGCTATAGATAAAAGAATACAGATTGACTTAAGCATGACTACCGGTGAAAAGGTTTCCTCATAATCGATACCTTCTTTCTGAGTATACCCTTTCGCAACAAGTCTTGCTTTCCAGGCTTTCACCTTTTTATCTAATCCCCTCTTTTTCTTGTAGATCCACTTACATCCAATAGGTTTTATACCTTTGGGTGGTTCCACGAGCTCCCAGACCTGATTAGAATACATTGATTCTATCTCAGATTCCATCGCCTTTTGCCAAAGATCTGCATCTTTATCTTGTGCTGCCTCTTCGTATGTACGGGGATCATCATCATGTTCACCAGAGACCAAGTCTGAAGACTCACCCAAAAACATGAATCTATCAGGCTGTTGAACAACCCTCCCACTACGACGAGGCACTGGTGCGGTATTAGTGACAGGTTGTAAATTATGTTGTGGTTGTTCTACTTGTACTACAGCTTCATGGGTATTATTTATCCTTCCCACTAGTGCCTCTAAAATGACACTACTCATGGGTTTGTGATTCATTATATATTCCTCATCTAAGAATCTTGCATTGGTGCTAACAATGACATCCCAATTCTTCGGACTATAAAATAAATATCCTTTCGTTCCCATGGGGTAGCCTACAAACAACCTAACTTCTGTACGAGATTCTAACTTAGTCGCGTTCTTGTTAAGCACATGTGCTGGACAACCCCATATTCGAATATGTCTTAGACTCGGTTTATCCCCAGTCCACAATTCTAAGGGGGTTTTAGGAACCGACTTAGAAGGTACTAAGTTCAGAAGATAAGCTGCTGTCTCTAAGGCATGTCCCCAAAATGACTTGGGTAAATCTGAATAACTCATCATCGATCTAACACTCTCTAAAAGAGTCAGGTTCCTTCTCTCTACTATACCGTTCTGCTGGGGTGTGCCTGGTGCAGTTAACTGGGATTCTATCCCATTTTCTGATAAATATTCCCTAAATTCTCCAAGCAAGTATTCGCCACCACGATCTGATCGTAGTGACTTGATACTTTTATTAAGTCGCTTCTCCGTTTTAGCTTTGTACTCTTTGAACTTATTAAAACATTCAGACTTACAGTGCAACAAATAAACGTACCCATATCTAGAATAATCATCAATGAAAGTGATGAAATATTCATAACCACCTCTTGCATGGATATTTATGGGTCCACATAAATCAGAGTGAACCAATTCTAACAGTTGTTTGGCTCTATTCCCTTTTGCCTTGAAAGGCCTATTAGTCATTTTACCTTCCAAGCAGGATTCACAAACTGGAAATGGCTCCACTGCCCATGAGCTTAAAGGCCCGTCTACTACCAGTCTTTGAATCCTCCTCAAGTTAATATGACCTAATCTCAAGTGCCAAAGATATGTTTGGTTCAAACTAAAAGGTTCCTTTCTTTTAGTAGAGTTAGAAGATGTGTTGTTCAATTCCCTAAATTGCAGTTGCAGTGCAGGTTGACTAGGATTAATTATATACAAATTGTCTTGCAATGTACCAGAATATATAATTCGTTTATTCATCATAATAGAAACATTACGATCCAAAAAAACATTATAACCATCCAAAGCAAGTTTAGAAACCGAAATTAAATTCCTTCTAAAAGAAGGTACATAAAGACAATTGTTCAAAACCAAAATCCTATCGGAACTAAAAGATAAATGAATAACTCCTACTGCAACTACTGCTACTTTCGTAGCATCTCCCATGAACACGTATATCTCACCATCTCTAAGCATTCTGGATAGTTGGAACCCCTGCATAGAATTACAAACATGATCAGTGGCTCCTGTATCTACACACCAAGTGCTCGTAGATATAGCCGCTATAAATGTTTCTGTAACTAGAGAAAGAGACATACCAGTATTTTTTGTCTTCTTAGGAAGAGGACAATCTTGTTTCCAGTGACCTGACTGTTTGCATCTGAAGCACTTTCCCTTAGGCTTTTTCACACCACCCTGAACTCCCACCGCCTTCACATCTTTCTGTGTCTGAGCCTTTCTCTTCTTCTTAATACCTTTCGGCTTAGAGGAAGAACCTTTCTCAGCCACATTCACTTGAACACTCTACCGAAATAATCCTTCAGCTGCCTGAAGTTCTGTCAGCAGTTCCGCGAGACTATACTGCCTCTTGTTCATGTTGTAATTCAAGCGGAACTGTTCAAAACTCATGGACAAGCTCATAAGGATAATGTCAATCTGGGTTTCCCCGTCAAGTTCAGCACCAAGGATCTCTATCTCATTCAGATGTGACATCATCTTGAGAACATGATCCCTTACAGGTGTGCCTTCAGCCATCTGAGTGTTCATTAAAGCCTTCATGGCTACTTGCCTAGCAGCCCTATTCTGATCTCCAAAAAGTTCCTTGAGATTAAAGAGCATATCCGAAGCAGTGGCCATAGACTAATGCTGATGCTGCAAAACACCCGACATTGCTGCCAGAATGTAACATCGCGACATCTCATCAGCCTTAATCCACCGTTTATAATACTCTTTCTCATCTTCAGGAGCATCAACAGCAGGCTGTTCAGGCTTGGGTTCATAAGTGCAAAACTTGTACTCCTCAGCAGTCAACACAATGTCCAAATTTCGTTTCCATTCAATGTAGTTAGGTCCGGTAAGTTTGTTATCCTTAAGTATGGTGAATAGTGGATTAAAGCCCATTTTATCCTGAGAATCATGCATAAAAACATCACATAAATAAGGGTGCATTAATTATTAAGATCTAAATTATTAAAATTTAATGCACTAACATCTAAACACCATAAGCTTCTGGTACGCCACGATGTGTGACATGTATACCACCTAATTTTGTTTAAATGTTACTTCGGTCCTATTACTAAACAATATGCCACGTTGGGGTGGACTATATTATTTTTCATAGCTAAGTGTATACCATCATCAAATCTTAAATTATTCGAAATCTATGGAACTTGGTACGCCACGATGGGTGGCGTACCTACCTTCCAATATTCGTAATTTTGCCTTGAATAGAATACTTCAATTCAATATTCATCAATGGTTTGATTTCCAGGTAGTGGAGGAGTCACATCGGTCTCGCTTAAAACCCACAGCCTTACAAGTTCGATGAACCCGTTTTTGATAAAATCGCCCCAAATCAGAAATAAAGAAAATCCGTATTTATTCCTTTCAAAATTTATTAATTTAAGAAGTTTGTTCTAGTAATTTCTAAAATATTCTAGACACCACAAATTACATGCCACGATGGGTGACATATATATAATTTATATTCGTCTTTATGTTAAATTACCTACAACCAATAATGGAGACCATGGGATTTAATTTCATATTAATTCCCTCTCCCACTTAGAATTTTTTTATTAAAATTGAGGAATTTTAAAATTAAATGGGGCCCTATGTTGTTATAATTATGTCTAATCATGCATTCAAAATACACACATAATTTTAGCAACATATAACATTTAATTAAAGCAATAAATAAATTTTATGTCCATGTCGTCTTAATTAAGTTAAACATGCAATTTTAAAAGAATTACACACATAATCAATAAATTAAAGCAATAATTAAAATTTAATGGAAAAAATTAAAATAAATTTTCCACTATTATGGCCCTTGAAAAAAAATCCAGCTCTCAAAAAAAATCTGCCCCAAGCGCGCCCCGACGCCCCCAGCAGCCCCAGCAACCCCAGCAGTCCCAGCTGCCGCAGCAGCCCTAGCAGCCCCAGCAGTCCCAGCTACCGCAGCGGCCGCAGCGCGCGCCTGTTGCTTTTCTGTGAGTTTTGTTTTGATTTTGTTCGATCCAAACATCAACAGCAGCCTCTTGTAATCGCACAGCGGAACAAAAAACTACCGGAATTGATTTCCGATCGCACATAACTATTACAAAATACGCGGAAGAATTACAAAAAAAAAATAGATCTAATACAAAACTAATTTTGTAAAATCTATTCTAACACGATCAACCCTCGTGTAAATTACAACCACGATTGAACCACGTGGAAACCAAAACAAAAATTAACCACGATTAAACCACGTGGGATCCAAACACATAATTAAAATATACATGGCCATAATAGTGGATTAACAACCTGCATCAAAACCAATACTAGCAAAACACTATATACACGCATATATAATTACGACATGGACATTATATCATAAAACGTAGAACCCATTACCAGGCTCTTAATACCAATTGTTGGGAACCACGGACTTAGGGAGTTACTACGTTTTACGATAAAGATTGCGAAAAGAGGATTACCTTGTTAATGGTTGATTCCACGCTCTTCTATTGTATTCCCAAATTCCCTTGAGCGAAGTGTGGCCTCCGTCTTCTCAAGTTATCCTCTCTTCTTGCTCCTTGGTGGCTACAATATGTTTTCACACAATTCCAAGCAAGAAGAGAATAAGAATATATATAGGCTACAATAGGGACCATGGATAATTAGGTTGGGCCTTCTAATTACATCTTGAGCCTAGCCCAATGTAATTAAATATTAATTCAATCTACTAAAGAATTAATATTTGCACTACCTTTCCTAATACCGTAATTTAATTAATTCGGTTCCAATATTATTTGCTTATTAAATTCCTCATGTTTAAAATATCATATGTCCATTAATTAAATAAATTACTGATAATTTATTTAATTAATATCTTTTATCCTTGATCATCCACTCAACCTTTATTTAATTATGCCAGAATAAATTCCACCTGCAGGGTTTCACATAATTAAATCTTTTTGAGCTTTCAAGGGGACATCATTAACCCGAATATTATCAGGACATGGATTCCTTCAATAAATAATATCCACCATGTATATAATTCCATCACCCAAAATATAATGATATAATTCAAAAGAATTATTTCATATATAAATCAAAGCATGTAAATAATATACACGTGTCAATTACTATTTCCAGATTAAGAACCTAAGCATTAATAATAACATAGAATCTTAGTTCTCCTTCTTAATCAGTATTAAGGGAACAATTCTAAATTTGATCCTGTTCAATATACACAAAGTATACTAGTATTATTTATTAGTCAATATAAACTAATCTAAATAATACTACAGCCATACCAGTGGATTGTCCAACACCACCTGTGCTGTGAACCTTATTATATTATATAACCGTATTTAACAATCTAATATCTTGTATCCCATTTGATACTAGATTGTTCACAATATATAATATTAGACAACATGTAAACATTCAAATGATTCTCAAATAAACTGGCCAGAAATAAATGTACATACTTCAAATAAATATTTTCAGTATACACTAACACTTTACATACACTCATTTACTTTATGGAATACCAATACGATCTCAGAATTTCCATAAAAGTACTCCTATATAGTGTTGTCTGATAATTTTCCCTAATCAGCATCATCAGCAAAAAGTTACTATTCATTAGTGTTTCAAAAATTCCAAAAATTAGGGTTATTACAGTCTCCCCTCCTTAAAAGGATTCCGTCCCGGAATCAGATAGAAATGAATAAGGATACTTTCTTAGCATTGCACTTTCTAACTCTCATGATTCATAAAGAACACTCCAGATCCTGACGTATATTTATGACATGAAGCAGATAAAATTGCAGAAGAGTTTCAACCAAAGCAACCATAGCAGGTTAATACCATTCTTAATCATATGCCTTCAATAGAAGACTTAACTCAAAGGTTTGTTTAGTCCTTTTTGAAACATGGTCCTGGCTTATTCTCAAGATAGGACCTTCTAAGATAGATAGCCCGTTCACGGCAATTATATGAATTAAATCTTTACCAAACTACTATTACGGTTGAGTATCGCACAATCATCAGAAGCAATGTCAATCTTTCATACCATAATACAACCTTCACGGATTTAACCATCATCACGGTATTCCTCTGGCACGAGCGCCTATAATTGCTCTCTTACACTTAGAGTGTCGGCCACCTCTTTGGTCTTTCCTAATAGTAAAATTTCCTTACAATCATTGTCATTTTAACCACCTCCAACTAAATTTTCTACCTCATTTCAATCACTGCTTATGTGAAAATGCTTTTCTTAAGTCCTGGTGAGAAAAAAAAATCACCATTTTTCCATAAGTCATTGCCTTAGTCTTTAGATGTGAACATTGCCACGACTGATTCTCGATCATACTTAGGACGTCTCTTATCTTGGGTCCTTCTTGTTTTCACCAATCTCCACCCTCATTGGGTCGATCTATACTTTCTTATGGTTCAACACGTGCCCCACCTGGAATTATTATAATTACGTCATATTTCCTTTATCAAAATTTATATGCTTGCGAACTTTGAATACTACCTTTCTCCTTGTAAAACCTCTAAGGTTATCCTCAAATCCCTCATCAGGTACACCCTAGGTACAGGGCATATCAAGATACCATTTACTAATACCAGAATCATTGTCTATATAGTTCTGAAAACTTTCTCCACTGATCTTTAAAGGTTGTTGTTGTCTTAGTCCTTTATTCCGTACTACCCAAACTCATAATGTCCCTATTAAGGGTGAAATGCCATCCTTTATGTATCCCCCATGGTTCATCTCAAGTTATTGAAGTTATATCGTTTATTCCACCTTTAAAAAGGTACTTGCATCCTTACATGGATAAATCAAGTTTTATATCCCAGATAAGGGTATCTTATTCAACCATTCCCACCTCGATAGTATATGCCTAATTTCACAATAACATATGTATTCAAAATGAGGTCAATAAATATGGCATCCAAAAGACAACAACGGTTATCCGCTTTTCTTTCCTGATTCAGTAATGATAACAGGGATGTTCTAGAAGATATTGGTCGTGTTCAACGTGAACTTCTTAGTTCTAACTACTCATTTACCTCTTTTATTTATCTCAACAGTCATCTCAATGCTGGGATATCTTTTATGCCCGGCGTCCCCCTTTTTGGGTATCAATTCACATGCGTTACTTACACTTCACATTCTTGAAGGTCACTTCATGTAATATCCGGGATATATCGTGTAATTATTTTTGCTAATAAATAATTATTATATGTGTTCAGTATTTATTTTGTGAATTATTTGTTAAGTGTTAAATGTGTTTAGATGTTTGAAAATAATATTAATTGAGTATTTTAATTTTTATATGTCCAAAATAAAATATAGATAATTGTCATATCTTCCTAATTATTTTTATGATGATTTATGATTTTATAGGAATTACATGGATTTTAAAATCTTTTTCCGAGTATTTAAAAACTATTTTATACAAACGGGAACCAACCGACGTCATCCATTTTTACGTTTTTATAACCCGAAACTCTTCCGAGAACTCTTTCCTAACATAATTGCAATATTCCGAGCATTTTCCATGTTTCGACTTTTTCGATCTGGCGTACGGTTTGTCCTACGCGGGTCCCGGCGCAACATTTTCGATACATTATTCATTTCGGTAAATCAATAAAACTCGTATTTTCGACTAGACGGGATCTTTTTATTAAACTATCACAATTATCACCTCGTAATACGTGTAACCAGGCGCTGAAACCAAGACCGCAGTACAAATTGTACTGATTTGGATAATTATCCCGAAAACCGGTACCGTTTGGATCCGTTTTTATAAATAAATGTACCATTTTATATCCAGAATGATCCAACAGGATATTAATTTTCCATAATTTTAAATAGCCTTTACAGTATTTTATTCTGTATCAAAAATCATTTGCAGTCAGTAATTATAAAATTTTTCAGAGATAATACTGAAATTCATAAACATTTCTGAGAATCAAACCAACAATCGGAGGTGTTACCGGAGTCCGTTTGGAAAGCTCGAGTACTCAAAACGAAGGTCTTGAGGTGTACTATCAGATTCTGTGAACCATATACGTGCAGAAATCAAGGTTTATTTTCTGAAAATTTGTTTATTTTCGAATTATTTTTATTAAAAATATGAATATTTGTTCGGATGATTGTTTTAATGATTTGATGATTGCATGTTGTAAAGCTTGTTTTCCTAATGATTTTCATATGTCATATGTCTGATTTGGAGTTCAATAACATGTTCAAAATTGAGTTTAATCTTCGAATTTTAAAATTAGGGTTTATAACCCGTATGAATGTTTTCAATTGAAATTTGGGGCATTTTGATTCAGGGGTTTTTAGCTGTTGATTTATAGTGGGTTGTGTTCCTTATGAAATTTGCAATCGATTGGTATATAGCTCGTTAACAGAGGATGTCTGAATCGAAGGGAGCTGTGTTTTGAAGTTTTCGATGTTTCGCCGGAAACCGGCGATGTTCTTGGCCATTTTCCGCCCGGGACAAGGATGATTGATGTGTTTTAATTGCATGAATAGGTGAGGGTGCCGGAATCGTGTTATCCGGCCACCCCGGTGTTTTCCGGTGACTGGAACTGTAAAATTACAGTTTAGTACCTCAATTATTGGGGACGATGAAGTTCAGTCCCTGAACTTTCCAAAGTTTGCAAATTTAGGATTCCGATTTTAAAAATATTCAAAAATCATATTTCTATTTATTTTAATTATAAAAATTCATTTTTAATTTCTGAAAATTCTAAAAATTATTATTTTAATTCCAAAAATTAATTTAATACAAAAATAAATCTGAATTAATTAGTTAATTAATTTCAATTAATTTTTAATTGATTAATTGGTCAAATAATTCGAAAATTAATTGATTAATTGATTTAATAATTATTAATTGATTTTAATTAATTATTTAATTAGATTTAACTATTTAAAAATGATTTAAAAATTCCGACAAATAGTTTCGAGCTTTAAAATATTATTTTAAATTGTTTTCAAGGCTCGATAATTATTATAAAATTGTTTTGAAGCCAGATTTGGCCAACCGAACTATGTTTATTACTCTGAAATTGATCCAATGACCCGGTTTAATTCTGAAAAATGTTTTAAAAATCATTTTAAATACCCGAAAGCCTGTTTATGACCCGAGACTTCTTTATGAATGATATATCATTGATTATTTGACGTGGTATGTGCTATATGTGACTTGTTGTTTAACTGTCGGTCCATATATTCGATGTTTACTTGTTTATAGTATAACTTTCAATCCGTTAATCGGATTTGGGTAAAACGAAGGGTAGATGGAAGTACATGTCGAATAGAATCGTATGAGTGAAATATTGATAGATGCTTGTGATATGTGAGTAGAAGAGGCAAGGCGTAAGAAAGGGAAACAGATAGTCGAGGAGTAAGACAGTGGTGATTGAAAGTGAGTACAGTATAGCAAGCTAGTACCAGGTAAGTGTTCTGAACTTTCTCAAGATATATTGTAGTGGATTGATAGTCATGTTCTATATTGCAAGTGCTTTGAAGCACTGAACCCTAAACCCTGATTCCAGTTATTGATCTTGAGCCGTAAACCTTATTCTTTCTAAACCATTGATTGTTGTACACCCAGATACGAACCATAAACATACGATACTACTCCACAAATACATACAAACTAAATACCAAACACTGAACCGAATTACTTATATACTCAAACCATTGTACCTTATGATTTGAAAGACCAATTCCTGGTTAACCTGAAACATTGATTCCTTTGTTATTCAATTCTTTCATTACCTAATATCCAAGCTTTGAAAATGCTATATTAATCCTTATGCAGATTAAAACCATTTCATTATTGAACATCCAATGTTGTTAATGATCATGTTTATTGCTTATTACTGTTTATTCTGTTATTATGTTAGAATTGGATTGTTTTTATAAAATTTTGGACCAGATTCGTGGTCAGACCATATAATGGTCAAGTTAGGCCAATGTGTGCCTTGGATCCAGTAGTTAGAGCAGTGATGTGTGCTTTGCTCGGGGTTAGTGCGTGACTGATCAGCAGCCTAACCTTGGTTTTTAAAATGAAAATATAATATCCAATTCTAAATCATAATTCATTGTTCACTTGATATCATAACCCTTTTTATTTGATGATCATTATTCTCAGTTTTATCATTGTGACTTGCTGAGCTAGTTAGCTCATTTGTGCGATGTTATTTATGTTCTTTTCCAGTTAAGAGGGAACCAGTTGGTAACGAAGATCTCCAGTCCAGCGCGAGAGCTAGGGGTTCAGGTTGATCGAGTTAAGCTAGTAGGCTTCTTTTGGGATAATTTGAGTTTGTAAAAGTTTGTAATAATGTTTAATACTCAGTTCTGAGTTTGGATAGTTGGGATTTGAACGGTTTGTAAGTTGCGGTCCGTGGTAGTTGGTAAGTAGGGTCACTGCATATTATTATTATCTTTATTATTGTTATAAGCAGGTTATATATAAGGTGTGTGTGTGGACCCCAAACTTCTGACCCGGGTTTGGAGGGCGCCACAGGTTTGGTATCAGAGCTACAGGTTATAAGTCACTGACACAAGCCTAGATTGACGGGAATGGGTAGAGGGTTAGGATTATAAGTAATGAATAGAAAGATAGAATGTCGAGAGGTTGAGTGATACGGTATAATAGGTATTAGTATGATTAGTGTCGTGGTTCGAGATTCTTATATTGCGATATGATTTCAGATAGCAGCGATGGCCGACTCTTTCATTCCTGTATCAGCTGATCACTCAGAGCTTCAGTTGGAGTACCATTTTCAGATTCACGTCATGTTGATCCACCAGTGTTAGCTATTCTACCACCACCTGTATTGCAGCCCGTACCACTGCAGGCTTTTCCACCCCCAGGCATGAGACCACCTATCAGAGGACCCCCACCAGCTGATTCAGATTCCACTGGGCATTCAGTTGCAGGTGCCCCATTCCAGTCTACATTGCCCCCAGTTCCTTATTATCGGTATGAGGCTCTTCTATTGGAGCGTGATTCCTTGTTGGCCCAAATTTGAGAGCTGCAGCATATCATCAGAACTACAGATGTTGACCGTGGTGTGAGGGAGCTTCGAGAGGAGATCCATGTGACACGCAGGATTCTTGAGGCTAGGCTACATGGAGCTACACTACCTGGTCGAGGCCCTGATGCACTTATAAGATGGGCTACTGAGGTGATGGAGGACTTTGAGAGGCTGGGAGGACCAGAGTTTCCTTGGAGTTGAGTCAGAGATCCAGAGATGGAGATACTGATTAGAGTTGTTGTGATTGTGTAGTATGTACAATAGTGTGTATTATGTATCAGTAGACTTTTGAGTTGTACTTATAGACTAGCTATGTTGACTAGTGAGTAGGCTGTTGTATCCATTTTGCTTTTACTTCTGAAGTGTCTTTACGCTTGTACTACCCAAAACTTTTGATCTATATATATTTATCAGTACCTTTTCCTTTTCAGCATTGTCACTTACTTTATTGTACCTGTTTTACTTTACCTTATTTATTGCACCAATTATACCCCTGTGATACCATGTACCTTCCCTTAACTGTTTATATTCTGTAAAGAAGCATGCAATTTACTTAGTTCAACTGTTACAATTGTTTTCAAAAAGAGATATTTCTATTTTACAAAACTTTTCTTTTATGCAAAGGATTTGATTTAAAAGCTAAATAAGTTATTTGATTCTTTACAGAAAAATGCCTCCCAGAAGAAATACCTGCACCAACACCCAGAATGAAGAAACCAATAACAACAACAATAACAACCAAGATGATACAAACCAAACCTAGGACCCATAGACCCAGCAATAGCCCAGATTTTCCAAATCTTGGCCCAACAAACAGTTCACCTGGCACAACAACAATAAAGACAGACCAATCCCCAGGTAACTTTCAAAACTTTTCAGGCAGTGAACCTACCTGAATTTAAGGGTTCCTTAGAACCGATTGAAGCAAATGTTTGGTTAAAGGAAATAGAGAAGGCATTTGCCTTAGTGAAGGTAAAGGAAGAATAAAAAGTTGAGTTTGCAAGCTATTATTTGAAGAATGAGGCCACCAATTGGTGGGAGATGGTGAAGATATTGGAAGGTACAAATGTTATTACTTGGGAGAGGTTTAAGGAATAGTTTTTAGAAAAGTATTTTCCTCAGTTTGTTCGGGATCAGATGGAGCTGAAGTTTTTAGAATTGAAGCAAGGAAATATGTCGGTGGCAGATTATGAAAGTAAGTTCGAAGAGTTGTCAAGGTATGTGTCGTCATATGTGGATACTGACAGAAAGAAGGCTAAAAGATTGCAGCAAGGTTTGAAGCCATGGATTAGAGGAAAGGTAGCCATTTTTGAATTGGATACCTATGCAGGAGTTGTACAGAAGGCTATGATTGCAGAGACAGAGAGTGAGATGTCACAGAAGGAGAAAGAAAGCAAGAAAAGGAAATATGAGGGAAATGAAGGTCAGTCACAACCGGGGAAGTTTCCAAATTTTAAGAAGGGCAAGTTTCAGCCAGGGAGAAATTTTAATTTCAAAAGACAAAATGCAGGCGACGGAGGCCAGGGCAACCGTCCAGTTAATGTAAATCAGCCGAATCAGTTGAGGTTAACTTTTCCAGATTGTCAGGTATGTGGAAAGAAACATGGAGGAATTTGTAATAAGTTGAATGTAGTTTGTTTCAAGTGTAACCAGAAAGGGCACTATTCGAGGGAGTGCCGAAATCAGCTAGCAAGAGAGCCAGCAAATAAGGATTAGCCTATCCGGAATCCAGCAGTTAAGGTTTCGGCTATTGGGTTTACGTGCTTTAAATGTGGAAAGCCAGGATATATAGTCAAGGATTGCAAGACACCAGCCCCAATCAGTAATGTATTGAGGATTATGAGATCTACCCCAGTAGTGAATGAGACTCCAAGGGCTAGAGTTTTTGACATGTCTGTGAAGGATGCTATCCAGGATACTGATGTCGTGGCAGGTACGCTTAATGTGAATTCTTTATGTGCCAAAGTATTAATAGATTCGGGAGCAACTCGATCGTTTGTTTCACAAGATTTTGTTAATAAGCTAAATTGTCCAGTTGAGTTTTTAAATGAAATAATGACTGTGGAATTAGCGAATCAAGAACGTGTATCTGTTAATCAAGTTTGTGGGAATTATGAGATTGAGATTTCTGGTAGTAAGTTTTGTGTAGATTTAATACCATTTAAGCAAGGAGAATTTGACGTTATCTTAGGAATTGACTGATTATCTAAGCATGATGCCCAGATAGATTGTCGAAATAAAAAGGTAATGGTGAAGATGCCAGAAGAAAGGATAGTAACGTTCAAGCGCCAGAAGCAAGTAAAGAAGTTCTTAATGATGATTCAAGCCAAGAAGTTACTACGGCAAGGATGCGAGCATTTCGTGGCATATGTGATTGACAGAATTCAGGAGTCAACAAAACTTGAAGATATTCTAGTAGTGAATGAATTTCCAGACATATTTCCCGATGAGTTACCAGGACTTCCTCCAGATAGAGAAATTGAGTTTGCAATAGACTTAGCACCTGGAACAGAACCGGTATCCAAGGCCCCGTACAGAATGGCGCCCGTTGAGATGAAAGAGCTAGCGAAGCAATTGCAAGAGTTGTTAGAGAAAGGAGTAATCAGACCCAGTGTATCCCCGTGGGGTGCACCGGTACTATTTGTTAAAAATAAGGATGGAAGCATGAGACTGTGCATCGACTATAGGGAGCTCAACAAGCTTACAATCAAGAACAAGTATCCGTTACCCAGAATTGACGATCTTTTTGACCAATTGAAGGGAGCCAAGTACTTCTCCAAGATTGACTTAAGATCGGGATAACATCAACTAAAGATTAAGCCAGAGGATATACCGAAGACAGCTTTCAGGACAAGGTATGGACATTATGAATTTTTAGTGATGTCTTTTGGATTAACCAATGCCCCGGCAGCGTTTATAGACCTGATGAACAGAATTTTCAAGGAATACTTGGACAAGTTCGTTATTGTGTTTATAGACGATATTTTGATTTATTCAAAGACGGAAGAGGATCATGCGGAACATTTGAGAACAGCTTTGGAGATTTTAAGGAAAAAGAAGTTATATGCTAAATTCTCAAAGTGTGAGTTTTGGCTACAGGAAGTTCAGTTCTTAGGGCACATAGTCAGTAATGAAGGGATCAAAATGGACCCAGCAAAGATTGAAGCAATTACAAATTGGGAAAGACCGAGAACACCAACAGAGGTAAGAAGTTTCTTGGGATTAGCAGGATATTATCGTCGATTCGTTCAAAATTTCTCAAGGATTGCAACACCATTGACAAAGCTTACACGCAAGAATGAAAAGTTTATATGGAACGACAAATGCGAAGAAAGTTTTCAGGAATTGAAGCGGAGATTAATCACGGCACCTGTTTTGTCACTTCTAGACGATCAAGGTAATTTTGTAATTTATAGTGATGCTTCTCATAAAGGACTAGGATGTGTTCTGATAAAGCACGATAAAGTGATTGTGTATGCGTCAAGGAAATTGAAACCACACGAATAGAAATATCCTACTCATAATTTAGAGCTAGCAGCAATAGTTTTTGCTTTGAAGATTTGGAGACATTATCTGTATGGAGAAAAGTGCGAGATTTACACGGATCACAAAAGCTTGAAGTACATATTCACACAAAAGGAGCTTAATATGAGGCAAAGGAGTTGGTTAGAATTGATCAATGGATTACGACTGCACGATTAATTATCATCCCAGTAAGGCGAACGTTGTAGCAGATGCGTTGAGTCAGAAGGAAAAGTTAAATGTGTTATCAGTGCCCGAAGAAATATATAAGGAATTTCAAAAATTGGAATTGGAAATTAGAGTTTGCAAGCCTGGTGAAGCAAAAATGTATAGTATGACTTTCCAGCCAGAGTTGTTAGAGAAGATAAAGAAGTGTCAGGAAGATGTAATGGATCAAAATATAAATTGTTTGGTAGGTGAAGAATTGTGTACGCAAAAGGACGATCAAGGTATTCTTAGGTTTTCTTCTAGAATTTGGATTCCACCGGTGACGGAGTTGAAGAATGAAATTTTACAGGAAGCTCATAACTCGAGGTACTCAATCCATCCAGGGAGTACCAAAATGTACAGAGATTTAAGGGAAAATTATTGGTGGCCAGATATGAAGAGGGAAATTGCGGAATGGGTTAGCAGATGTTATACATGTCAGAGAGTTAAAGCAGAACATCAGAGACCAAATGGATTGCTATAGCCATTGGAGATTCCAGAATGGAAGTGGGAACATATTGCCATGGATTTCATAGTTGGATTACCAAGGACAAGGGCTAATTATGATGCCATTTAGGTTATAGTGGATAGACTTACCAAGTCAGCTTATTTTCTTCCTGTAAATGAAAGATTTTCGCTCGATAAGTTAGTCCATATGTACATGTTAGATATATTTGATAATGTCATGGCTAATATGTTTTATGTTTAGCTTTCAGATCTTACGTGAACAGGATAAATCAGTACTTAACTGTTGATCAGTACTTATACTGGAAGTCAGGACTTAAGGATATCAGTACTTATATTATCAGGAGATAATCATCAGAAGATAGATATCAGAACTTAAGTACTGAAGGACAATCAGATAAGGACAGTAGCTGATTAAAGGAAAGAAGATCGAGATAAACATAAGAAGAGATATGCATGAAGAAGGAATTCCGTGAAGAATGGAATACTTGGAAGAAAAGATATCTGATTGATATATTTTAGGAAGCAGAATTATATTCCATATCAATTAGCGATTATCTTGTAACTGTGTAGTATATAAACACAGACATAGGGTTTACACTATAAGTGTTATCATTATTAGAAAAGATTATTCATTGTAACCCTAGCAGCTCTCGTGATATTTGTTCATCACTGAGAGGTAACAGTTCCATACTGTAACAGAGTTTATTGTTTCAATAAAGTTTGTTTTCTGCTGCTTAAGTTCTTAAAGTTCGATTTAAGTGTACTATACACTGTATTCACCCCCTCTACAGTGTGTGTGTGACCTAACAATTGGTATCAGAGCCTATCTGTTAACTTACATACAGTTAAAGATCCAAACACAATCATGTCGGACACAGAAACTCCAACTAAGCCTACCACAACTGAGGAACCACCAAAGACACAAATTCAGAGTCGGTATGAGACCATCAGAGTCCCCATACTGAGACCATCTGAATATCCCATATGGAAGGTAAGGATGACCATGTTCCTGGAAGCAACAGATCCAGAATACCTGGATAGAATCAAGGAAGGTCCTCACAAACCAACCAAACTCGTTGTTGCAGTTGCAGGTGAAGCAGCAACGACCGTACCAAAGGAGAAGAGTGATTATACTGCTGAGGACATAGCATCAATTGCTAAGGATGCTAAGGTACGACACTTACTGCATAGTGCCATTGATAATGTAATGTCAAACAGGGTAATCAACTGCAAGACTGTTAAGGAGATATGGGATGCTCTGGAAACAAGGTATCAGGGAACTGACACAATTAAGAAGAACAGGAAGACAATACTCACTCAAGAGTATGAACACTTTGACTCAGAGACTAATGAGTCATTGAATGATTTATATGATAGATTTGTCAAACTTTTGAATGATTTGTCATTGGTTGATAAAGAGTATGATCTTGAAGATTCAAACCTTAAGTTCCTGTTAGCTCTTCCTGAATGCTGGGATTTGAAGGCAACGACAATAAGAGATAACTACAATCTTGATGAAACAACTCTTGACGAAATCTATGGAATGCTCAAGACTCATGAGTTGGAGATGGAACAAAGAAGCAAGAGAAAAGGAGGAAAGTCAAGGACAGTTGCTCTTAAGGCTGAAGAAGAATTCCCCAAATCAGCTTCCTCAAAGAAAGACAAGGGTAAAGCTCTTTTCATAAAGTCTGATACTGAGTCATCAAGTTCTAAGAGTGATGATGACTCAGATTCTGAAAGCTTGCCTGAGACTGATGCTGATGAGGAGATGATGAAGCTGTGTGCTCTTATGGTGAAAGGAATCACAAAGATTGCATACAGGAAGTTCAGGAAGGGAAAGAAGTTTTCCAGGAAAAGCATAAGTTCTGATAAGAAGAATTTCAGAAGATCTGAAGGCAGAGGAGGAAAGTCTGACAGAGGAGATTACACCAATGTTAAATGCTATAACTGTGGTGAGAAAGGCCACATATCTCCTGACTGCAAGAAGGTAAAGGGTGACAGAGGCAAGGCTCTTGTCACAAAGCAGAAAAGCTGGACAGACACTTCAGACTCTGAAAGTGAGGAGAACTATGCATTGATGGCAAATGCTGATAAAGAAAGTGCTGAGAGCAGTTCTGAAGCTGCTGAAACAAAGGTACCTCAGACTACTTATGCTTTTCATACTGATGATATTAATGAGTTGAGAAGATATCTTAAAACCATGTTTGTTAGCTATAGAGACCAAACTTTAACATGTGAAAGATTAACTTCTAAAAATCTTGCATTTAAGAAAAGGAATGATTTCTTAGAAAAAGAGTTAGTCATGTTCCATCAAACTCAGAAGGATAGAGATGATGCTTTTTATGTTAGGAATGAAGTGCTAAAATTAAATGAATCTCTAAAAACTGAGTTAGAAAAGGAAAGAGAGATTATCAGGACTTGGACCAACTCTGGCAAAACAACTCAAAATTTGCTAAGTAGTGGGAACTGGAAAGAGGGCTTAGGTTATGGAAAAGATAAGAATGATAAAGGAACTGAAGAAATTAAGCCTGTTGTTAAGCAAAAGCCAAAGTTTAAACCTATCAAGTTTGTAACTGTAAAGTCTGAAAATGAGAAATCAGAAGTTAAAGAGGAATTAACTTCTGACAAACTAAAACAGGAAAAGACAGCTGAAGTGAACATAGGCTTAATGACAAAGAAGCAGCTTAAGCATAAGCTGAAAGATGTCATGAATGCAAACAAGGTAAAATCACCTAGGAAAAATAGGAATGGAAAGGAAGGTGTGAATAAAAGCAATGATTATAAACCTGTTCCTAATTCTCCTAGGAAAACATGTCATAACTGTGGAAGTTCTAACCATCTGGCTTCTTTTTGCAGGAAGAATAAGAATATTAACTCCTTACCTTCAAAATCAGGAGTTAAGAGTCAGTCTGTTAGATACAAACCACAAAATCCTTGTTTTCATTGTGGTAGTTTATGGAATTCCATTTATACTTGTAAGGAATATCATAGTTTGTACTATGATTATTATCAAATAAAACCTTCTTTGAAGAAAGTTTCCATTGTTCCTTCTAGTGTAAATTCTGATTCAAAGTCTGATAGTGTAAATTCTGATAAGAAAAATGTTAACATAAACTCTGATGCTAAATCCGCTGCAAATGTTAACAAACTTAATAAGGCCAAAGGATCCAAGCAAGGCTGGGTTCTTAAAACTAATAATTAGTGGTCTTTTTGATTGCAGGGCAACAGGAAAAATATTCTAGTTCTGGACAGTGGATGTTCAGGACATATGACTGGAAATAAGGCCCTGCTATCAGACTTTGTGGAGAAAGCTGGCCTAAGTGTTTCTTATGGAGATGGCAACATTGGAAAAATATTGGGATATGGCAATATCAATCTTGGAAATGTCATAATTAAACAAGTAGCTCTGGTCTCAGGACTTAAACACAACCTACTGAGTATAAGTCAAATCTGTGACAGAGGTTATCATGTTGATTTCTTTGAAGAACACTGTGAAGTTGTGAGTAAATCTAAAGGCAAAGTTGTTCTGAAAGGATACAGACGTGGTAACATTTATGAAGCTAAGCTTTCAACAAGTACTGATGGCTCTGCAATCTGTCTGTTAAGTAGAGCATCAATTGAAGAAAGCTGGAATTGGCATAAGAAACTCTCTCATTTAAATTTCAACAATATAAATGAACTGGTCAAGAAAGATCTTGTGAGAGGATTGCCAAACACAGTATTTGCTCCTGATGGTCTTTGTGATTCATGTCAGAAAGCCAAACAAAGAAAATCTTTATTCAAGAGCAAGACTGATTCATCAATTCTTGAGCCTTATCATCTTATACATGTTGATCTATTTGGTCCAGTAAATGTCATGTCTATTGCAAAGAAGAAGTATGCGTTGGTCATAGTAGATGAGTTCACCAGATACACATGGGTGTATTTCTTGCACACAAAAAGTGAAACTGCATCTATCTTGATTGATCATGTCAAATAGCTGGATAAAATGGTCAAAGATTCTGTGAAAATTTTAAGGAGTGATAATGGCACTGAGTTCAAGAATTTGAAAATGGAAGAGTTCTGCAAAAGCCATGGAATAAAGCAAGAATTTTCTGCTCCTGGTACTCTACAGCAAAATGGAGTTGTTGAAAGGAAGAATAGAACTCTCATTGAAGCTGCACGTACAATGCTTGAAGAAGCAAAGCTTCTAACCTATTTCTGGGTTGAAGCTGTGCAGACTGCTTGTTTTACTCAAAATGCAACACTCATTAACAAGCATGGAAAAACACCATATGAGATGGTGAAGAAAAAGAAGCCAAATCTGAAATATTTTCATGTATTTGGATGCAAGTGTTTGGTTCTCAAGACTCATCCTGAACAGCTATCAAAGTTTGATCTAAAAGCTAATGAAGGAATCTTTGTTGGATATCCACTTTCCACAAAAGGCTTCAGAGTCTATAATTTGAGAACAAAAGTGGTCATGGAATCTATCAATGTCTCTTTTGATGACAAGAAGATCACTGGTCTTAAAGATTTCATTGACCATGATCAGCTGAGATTTGAAAATGAAGACTCATATTCTGATACTGAAAATCCTGACAGTCTAAGTCCTGATACTGCAAACTCTGATGGATTAAACTCTGATGTTATTGAAACTGTGGTGACTACGTTAAAGGAAGATGCACCTAAGCAAGGGGAGCATACTCAAGATCCTACCACATCTCAAGAAACATCGGAACATGCATCTGGCTCTTCAAGTTCTGATTCGTCAAGTTCTGATAAGCCAAGTTCTGATAGTGCTGAAAATCTAAATACTGAAGAATCCAACTCAGAGAGCATAGTTTCAGGGGGAACATCAGAAAATGCAAATGAAGATAGCATGGATCATGGGGGAGCATCCAGTTCTAGAGAAAACCTTCCATCTGCAAGGAAGTGGACAAAATCACATACACCTGATTTGATAATTGGAAATCCTGATGCAGGTGTCAGAACTAGAACAGGTACTTCAAATGAGTGTCTTTACAATTCTTTTCTCTCTCAGACTGAGCCAAAGAAAGTGGAAGAAGCTCTTCAAGATGCTGATTGGGTGCAAGCAATGCAGGAAGAGTTGAATGAATTTGAAAGAAACAAAGTCTGGACCCTAGTACCAAGACCAAAGAATAGATCTGTTGTTGGTACAAAGTGGGTATTCAGAAACAAAACTAACAGTGATGGCATAATTACAAGCAATAAGGCAAGGATGGTTGCAAAAGGATATTCTCAACAGGAGGGAATTGATTATGATGAAACATTTGCACCAGTTGCTAGGTTAGAAGCCATAAGGATATTTTTGGCTTATGCTGCTCACAAAAAGTTTACTGTCTTTCAAATGGATGTGAAAAGTGCTTTTCTCAATGGAGAATTGGAGGAAGAGGTATATGTTGAACAACCTCCAGGTTTTGTAGATACCAAACATCCAGACTATGTCTACAGACTTGACAAAGCACTTTATGGACTTAAGCAAGCTCCTAGAGCATGGTATGAGACTTTAGCTCAGTTTCTTCTGGAAAGTGGATTCCACAGAGGGACAATAGACAAAACACTGTTCTACCTCAACCATGGAAAGGACTTACTTCTGGTCCAGATTTATATTGATGATATCATTTTTGGATCTACAAATGACAAACTTTGCAAGAAGTTTGCCAAACTTATGCAGTCAAGATATCAGATGAGTATGATGGGGGAACTTAGCTATTTTCTGGGCCTTCAAGTCAAGCAGAATGAGGAAGGCACTTTTATTTGTCAAACCAAGTACACCAGAAACTTGCTAAAGAAATTTGGAATGCAAGATTGTTCAAGTGCATCCACTCCAATGGCCACTGCAACAAAACTGGATAAGGATACCGGTAAATCAGTAGATATTACTGACTACAGAGATTTTGCAGGTTGCAAAATTGACAGGAAAAGCACAAGTGGAAGCTGCCAATTTCTTGGAGGCAGATTGGTTTCTTGGTACAACAAGAAACAAAAGTCAATTTCCACATCAACTGTAGAAGCAGAGTATATTGCTGCAAGAAGCTGTTGTGCACATATTCTTTGGATGAAGAATCAGTTACCGGATTATGGGTTAACATATTTCAAAATCCCTATTTACTGTGATAATCAAAGTGCTATTGCTATGACAGGTAATCCAGTTCAACACTCAATGACAAAGCACATCAGCATCAGGTACCACTTCATCAGGGAACATGTGGATGAAGGTACAGTGGAATTGCATTTTGTTCCCACAGATCAACAATTGGCAGATATCTTCACAAAACCACTATGTGAAGCTACTTTTACAAGATTGGTAAATAAACTTGGAATGGTTTCAGGTTCTTTCTCTAAATCTGCTTAGACTTGTTCTATGAATCAGACTTTATGCTCAGTATTTACAGAAATAATCTCATTGTATATTCTGTGCTTAATTGATAAATATCTTTAAGTACTGACTGTTGTCTGATATATGTTTCTAAACTATGATACGTGATATGTTTGTTCTAGTACCTATTCATTCCTATGAGGATAACTGTGCTAGATACTGACCTAGTAGTCTTCAATAAACAAATGATTCCATGGAAGAAGTAATTATTTCAGTGGAAATCTTATGACACTAGCAAATTCTGATAACTGAGCTTAGTTAAGTTTACTTTGTATATCTTATTACTAAGTCACAAATTAGACTAATGCTACTCATCTGTTAAGTTCTGAAACTAGTAAAACTGCTGAATGTACTAAGTGCTGATAAACCTCTCTTATCAAAAGAAAAAGCAAAAAGATCAAAGATTAAAATCAGGTACTCCTTTGAGATCTAGAGTAAATATGTGGAAGGGACGACCCAAGTGCATTGCTGGTATTAAGTAAATATGCATCAGAAAAGAAAAATATTTTTTTGGTGACTTTTCACACTCTATGATTACTGGAGAAATACTCTGAAAATAGCATAAATTCTGATAAACAGTCGTGACTCACTTACACTGAGAAGCCACTGTAAAACAGAATTGCAAAAGATGCATAAAATTAGCACAAAACAGTTGAGATGGAATCTAGCATGAACTCATCAGTAGGTTTCAGGACAATGACAGATCTTTAGAAAAATTTTAGTTATGCCTTATTTCTAAGATGTACTGAAGTGAATCAGACTTTACTCTTTGTCTGTTTTTAGCTTAATGCACGCACTAATCACTCCATCTGAATGATGAAAATTTCTGTGGTGGTCTATGTTATTTTAGATAAACAGTCATTGTGTCATTATTGCACAAATTCTGAGGACAAGTTCTAAGTTACACGTTCTGATGATTAAGTTCTGACGTACATAACTCAGAACTTGTATGAGTATTTACTAAGATGGGCATTCCTTTTTCGAGTTAAGAAATTATGTTCTGATGACTGTTAAGTTCTGGTATAGGTCTAAGTTCTGATTTCTCAGTCTAATCCTTTACTTGGCTTATCTGTGAATAAAATTTGATAACAGTCTCAGTTCGAACTCGAATATGTTGAAGTGGAAGATTAATAGTCACTATGATTAGGATTAATGGTATTTGTACTTGAACAGTCCACTGTTTCTTGTGTCTTGTGCGGTCTAGACCATGCTTCCTCTTTCCAATGACTGTTATTCTTTTTCAAAGTCTAGGGAGACGAGGTAGAATTAATTCTACCTGTCAGCATTAAATATCTTTGCGTCTCTTGGCATTCTATTGCCTATATAAATAGCCACTTCACATTAGTCTTCTCATCATACTTCTATCACAAATTCAGTCTTGTTTTTCATTTACTATCACAAATGGCTGAATTTGGCTGGTTCTACAATTACGGTGATGAGACTGTGCATGTCTTTTTGAATGGAATTCCAACTCCCTACCCTATCACCAACATCCCTCACAATCTCTGGATTCAATTTCCAGAGGTTATCAAACGTGATCTGGTGGCCGTTCGAAGAGACCTTCACCTTCATCGTATCCGTCAGCAAGAGCGAATCATACGACTCGCCATCTTGTTCATCGAAGATAGGAAGAGGAAGATGACTTAATCTTGTCTTCTTCCTGTTCTTCTTCATCCTCAGCTTTGTCAGGCTTCTTAGCTAGGACTAAAGCTGTTGATGTTAGGATTAGAAGCTTAGGGAAAATCTTGTATAAGTATTGATGTAATTTCCATTTCATAAATGTATTGACTTGATATATTAATGAAGATTGTTTTTACTTCAAGATTTTGTCTCTGAGTTATTTTATCTTGTCTTGATAAATCCTGATTGATATTCTGATGACCATTTAAATTTTGTTTTTAATTAAGTTCTGATTCATTTTCAGCACTTACTCATCTAAATTATCTTGGTCATTTTCACGTGATGTATTTTCAGAATATCAATGATGCAGTGAAAAATAATTCAATCAGTACTAATGGTTTAAATTTTGAATTAAAACTGTTTCTCTTGATTAATGGAACGGTTTTTCCTTGAAACTAGGCAACTGGGTAAGTAATGATTCCTGTTTTCTCGAGCCCAGTAACTGACCATTATTACTGCATGTCTGACAGGTGTCCAACGATAACATTTTTTGTTCCGAGTATAAGTACAACAGAGAGAAGATTTCTTTAATCTTTTATTTTCTTTATACTTTATCTCTCTCCTTACTTTTACTCTCTTTCTCCTTCTTTCTCACGTTGGTTTTTCATACAGACATTATCTCAAACACCTAGCAGGCATACTTGAATCTCAATATTTTTTCACATGGCACCAAAGGATTTAATCATTGATGGAGCAAAGTTTGTTCCAAACAACTATGCTGCAATTCTTGATCATGCTGAAGCTCCATCTGAATTGCACTTTGTGCAAGATCTTCTTGCACATAGTGAGGTTGGGTACGCCTTAACTCAGCCTGAATTATTTTCAAGTTAACAAGTTCTGAGGTTCTGGAGGACTGGAGTTTTTGATGATGGTGGTAACCGTGGAACTCCCAGTATTATCTTCCAAGTGGGTGATTCATCCTTTGTAGTCACTCCTGGTACAGTACGCAAGGCTTTACATCTTCCAGAGGATTGTACTTTCTCAGTTCCAGAGGACTCAGCCCTTCGGGAGTTAATGGCTGAATTGGGATATGAAAAGAGTCTGACGAAACTTGGACAGTTGAAACGGGCTAATATCAGAAGAGAATGGAGTTTCTTCTTTGATTGCATCACCAAAGCTTTTGGGAACAAATGTTCAAATTTTGATGCTATCCCAATTCTGAGTCAGCACATAGGGTATGCTATTATCCATCAAACTCATTTTAATTTTGCAACTGGAATAATTGGTTTTATTGGGGATAGGATGACAGAGGATCGAGATGTTGTTTATTTTGCTAGATTCTGTCAACTTATTTACACTTACTGTACTGATGAACCTCATTTAGTCAGCACTCAAACCCCACCTTTTAAGGTTGCAAAACGATACTTTAATGACCTGGTAAATGCTGATACTAAGAAGAAAGTGGTTAGACCATTACAGATTCCTAAGTCTGTAAAACAGATCCTGGTAAATGCTGATCCTGATACTTATAGATCTGTTTACTCTGATGTCCAACCACCTCCAACCACCCAAAATCCATCAACCTCAGTACCTACCTCTCATTCTACTCAACCTACCCTCAGAACTTATCTCAAATCCTATCTCTCCACTTCACAGACTGCTCAACATTCTTCTTCAGCACCTACTGTGAAGCCTGCATCCTCTAAGCCAAAGAGAACAAAGACTGTTCCTCAAACACCTCAAAAGAGGAGGAGAATTACTTTGAGAGATAAATCAGATTCTGAGGAACAGATTCCTTCTTCAGAACCTGTGGTGGTTGAAGCTGAGAAAGCAACTTCTCAGAAGGATTCTGAAATTGGGGGTTCTAGGCTTCTCAAGAGGCTTAGATGTATGATAGTTCCTGAAACTCCCAAGGAATCCAAATCAACAAGGAAGTACAAGAAACAGAGGGCACAAAGGCCAGTTTTAGATGATGAGGAGGAAGCAGCTAAGGAAGGAGATCAGGAATCTCTGATCTCACAAGACAAGGAATTTGCTCCAGTCACTTCTTCTCCATCAACTCCATCTCAGTTAGCTGTATCTGCCAAGGCTAACTCACCATCTGTGTCTCTTGTTGATCCAGACACAAGTGCTGAAATTGATATTCAGAACGTGGTTGTGCCTGCAATACTTTTCTTAGAAGCTCCAACAGCAAATAATCCTTCCACAACACCTGTTACTGATGCTGTTCAAACTCCAGAGTTATCAACAACACCTTCTCTGCATCAAGATGCTGATGATCAGATTTTAGGTGAGCATCAGGATATGGCTGTTGATCAGAACTTAGTATCAGATCAGCAATTAGAGGATGCTGAAGCCTCTATTGCTACTCACACTGTGTCTTATCAGACGATACAGATTCTTTAAGTTCTGATGCTGCAAATGTTGGAGATACTGGTGAAGCTGCTACAACTGTAGATGCTGATGAAGCAGGTCCTTCAGGACATACTCCTCCACCGACTCTTCCTAAGTCTGAACTGGTAAAGGAGTTTGTTATCAGGGATGCACCAGTGCCTTGGAGTGAAACTTCTGCAGGTCAGGAGTGGACTAAGGAATGGAACTCAGTTTCATGTGTTCCAAATGCTTTACATCTTGCTGAGCACTTGACTAAAGCTGATGAAATGTTAAATTCTGATGATTTTAAAACCCAGCTTAGAGTCACTGCATTGAGTACTAAACATCTACAAGGTCTTCATTCCAATACTCATGCAGAGCTACACAAGATTCAGGAGAACTTTATCAAACAGGAACAAGTTTGGAAAATTGACAATAAAAAGTTCTTTCAACCTACCATTGACATGATTGCTTATATTGAGAAAACTCAAGAGAAACAACAAGCTCAGATTGATCAAATTCTGACAAATCAAGCTTCTCAGCAATCGCAACTTACTGAAATCCAGACCTCAGTGGAACTACTTATCTCTCTTTTATTACCTGCTGATGCCAAAAAGGGGGAGAAGGTAATTAAGTCCAAATGCAAAACCAACAAGACACTGCAAGGAAAGGATGATGGAAAAGATGACCAAGGAAACTCTGGAATGGGTAGTGGTCATAGTCAAGGTAGAAGGTTTACATCAAGACAAGCTAGTCACAGAACAAGTTCTGATACTGGGAAAAGAATAAGTTCTGCTGCTGGTAAAAGGATAAGTTCTGATGAACTTCTAGATCTTGATGAGGAAATGTCAAGACAGTTATTTCTTCAAGAAAATCCAGGGATGGACTTGGAAAGTTTAAAGGAAGAAGAAGCTAGACTTAAATCAGAGAAAGTCACATCTAAATCTGAAGCTTCTGGTAAAAAGTTACTTCCAAAACTTAAAGGCATTGTGATCAAATAAAGGACACATACTGAAGCAACATTGGCTAGATCACAACCACTGATAGATCCAAGATCCAAGGGTAAAGAAAAGGTTGGTGAACCTATCAAGGCTTATGTACCTCCTGAGGAAGAAGAAATTACTGATGGAAAAGATGATCTTGCTCTAACTTCAAGAAAAGTTCTTAAAACAACCTCTGACATGGCTCAAGTTGTTCAGAGTCAAGAAATTGTAAGTTCTAATATTCAGAAGAAGCAAGTAACCTCTGACAGAGCTCAAGTTAACTTGATATCAGAAAATAGATCAAAGACACTCCTACCAGGATTCACTAAAGCAAAACATACTCAATCTTTGAAGACTACTGCAAGTGGTTTTGAAGCAAGAGTAGTTACTGGAAAGGAAGCTAGAGATAAAACTGGATTGGGAAGTGCTGATGAAAGAAGAGTACACAACACTACCAATCATCCAACTTCCTTGAGTGAACCAGGTATTGGAGCAACTCCTGAGAGATTGAATCAACTGGAATCTGTACAGATGGTCTACCATACCTACTTGAAAGAATACATCATGTTGTATTTCATGACAGATGGTAGGGTTTATCATATAAGACAAAATGCCATTCCTTTGAAGTATTTTGAAGAATCAGAGCATGTACTTTTCTTACTTCAAGTGGATGACAGAATAACAGAGACTACTGCAAACTACTTAAAAGAACAGATTCAGATACAGAAAAGGCTTTATTCTGTTAAGTCTGACAGCATGTATGTTCCAAAGTACAGAGATCACAATGGTGATATTGTTGATATGAAGCCTAATACTGCACAGATCAGAACGTATCTTGGTATTAAGGGACTTGAATTCAATCTTGAGTCTGACAAAGCTTATGTCATAAGACTAGATCAGGAGTTGAGAAAAGCAAAGATTAATGATCTCAGAGCTGCAATCTTTCAAACTGGTGAAGATATTGCAGAGCTTAAAGGTGTTAAAAGGAGAATGATTGATGAACTAAGATATGCTGAGAAATGTTTGTTGAAGAACTATCTCAGAACAACTCCTGACATCAGAGAGATCAGAAAATGAAGAAGCCAAGTTGAAGATCTACAACTGCTTAAATTCTGATATTTATACAGATTGAAGTTGTTATCAGAAGTTGAAATTGGTAAAAACTTTAAGGACTGTAAGTTGTAGTTATCTAGTCTATATCTCATGCATTTGTACTTAATGTTTTTGACATCATCAAATATCTGTTAAACTTGTATATTTTGTTAATTTACAAGTTGGGGGAGATTGTTAGATATATTTGATAATGTCATGGCTAATATGTTTTATGTTTAGCTTTCAGATCTTACGTGAACAGGATAAATCAGTACTTAACTGTTGAGCAGTACTTATACTGGAAGTCAGGACTTAAGGATATCAGTACTTATATTATCAGGAGATAATCATCAGAAGATAGATATCAAAACTTAAGTGTTGAAGGACAATCAGATAAGGACAGTAGCTGATTAAAGGAAAGAAGATCGAGATAAACATAAGAAGAGATATGCATGAAGAAGGAATTCCGTGAAGAATGGAATACTTGGAAGAAAAGATATCTGATTGATATATTTTAGGAAGCAGAATTATATTCCATATCAATTAGCGATTATCTTGTAACTGTGTAGTATATAAACACAGACATAGGGTTTACACTATAAGTGTTATCATTATTAGAAAAGATTATTCATTGTAACCCTAGCAGCTCTCGTGATATTTGTTCATCACTGAGAGGTAACAGTTCCATACTGTAACAGAGTTTATTGTTTCAGTAAAGTTTGTTTTCTGTTGCTTAAGTTCTTAAAGTTCGATTTAAGTGTACTATGCACTGTATTCACCCCCTCTACAGTGTGTGTGTGACCTAACGGTACCTGAAGGAAATTGTAGTTCGTCATGGAGTTCCCGTGTCTATCGTATCTGATCGAGATCCAAGATTTAATTCAAGATTTTGGAAAAGTTTTCAAGATTGTTTGGGAACAAGACTGAATATGAGTACGGCTTACCATCCACAGACGGACGGCCAGAGTGAAAGAACGATCTAGATAATTGAAGATATGTTACGTGTTTGTGCTATTGACTTCAAAGGGAGTTGGGACGAGCATTTACCTCTGGTAGAATTTGCTTACAACAACAGTTATCATGCCAGTATTGGGATGCCACCCTATGAAGCCCTTTATGGACGCAAATGCAGATCTCCAGTGTATTGGGACGAAGTAGTGTTGGATTTTTAACGCAGCGGGGGCATGACAAAACACTTTTACACATACAAAATTCAAATAAAAGCATATAAATCGTGAATAAAAATTCGAGGGATCGAATCTAACCTTTTAAAATAATTTGGAGACAACGATCGGAGATCCTTAGCAGTTGCTCCTCAAGTGTGAAGCACTCCACCGGTATCCACCAAGAAAACGATGTTAAGGAGGAGGAAGGAGGTGGAGAGAATTGGGTTTTCCAAACTTTTTGGGTTTTCGGGTTCGATGTGGGTTGGAATAAAATAGGGTCTATAATAGTGTATTTATAGGGAAAAATTTCAGCTAAAATTTTCCCATAAATATTATTATTATTATCCCATTTATTATTCTCATTAATAATTAAAACACCTTTTAATCATTAATCCTTTTTCTAAACACTTTAGAAATAATTCTCTCTCTTGATTTAATTTCCAAAATATTAAATCCTTTAATTAATAATATTAAGAACTTTTCTTAATTAATTTATAATCAATTAAATCTCATTTAATCAATTATTAAATTTGCTAATTAATTATTTATTTCATAAATAAATAATTATTAGCCATTATTAATTAATTCCTCCACCATTAAATTATTCTCTTTTTATGGTGTGACCCTGTAGGTTCAATATTAAGCCGGTAGTAGAAATAAATAATAATAAAACTATTTTATCATTATTTATATAAATTCTCTAATTTATTAATCACATTTATTCTACATTGTGAGGGATACTTCTCAGCATATCGCGACTATCCGGATAATATGAATTCACTGCTTAGAATACCAAGAACCTATTCAGTGAATAGTTACCGTACAATAAACTCCTTCTACCCTACAATGTCCCGATTAAATACAAGGCATGGATTTCGTGTCAAGCCTATCTAATTCAATCACTTGCTTACCATTTACTATGCGTAGTTCTATGCAAATTAGAAACTCCTTTCTAATTTCATTTACTCTGGCCAGAGATTCCTGAACTAGCATAAGTGGATCAGCCTTGAACATTCGCTTCCTTCACTGGAAGGGGTAGATCCTTTATTGATCATACACTATCTTCGTGTACAAATTCCTATACCCAGTAGAGCCCTAATAATTGTCCCTGGAGACTAAGAACTAAACCAGAGCATAGTTCAGAGTACACAAGATGACTATGAAGACCTCAAGTCTAAGGATACTTGTACAACTATCACTAGGTGAACAACTGCTGACATGTGAGTGAACTCCATCAGTTGTTCAGCTGTGCGAGTCATGTTCAGTGAACTTATTCTATAATAAGCACCTACATACTAGCTATAGTGTCACCACACAAATGTCTATGAGAACAGACATCCTTCATAATGAAGCAAGCATAGTATGTACCGATCTTTGCGGATTATTAATTACCAGTTAGTAATCCTATGACCAAGAACTATTTAAGTTTAGAGTTATCATCTTTTTAGGTCTCACTATTATGATCTCATCATAATCCATAAAAAGCTTTACTCTAAACTATTTTATATCTTATTTAAACACTTAAATAGATAAAGCCCGTAATAAAAACAAAACAAAGTCTTTTATTAAAATCAATGAAATCAAAACAGATTATATAAAAAGTTATTCCTAAATCCTAATACATGATTGGATTTAGGACATATTCCTTTCAATCTCCCACTTGTACTAAAGCCAATCACTCTGGTATCTAATACCCATCTTGTCTTTATGACGATCAAAGTGACTTTCAGAAAGTAGCTTTGTGAGTGGGTCTGCTATGTTGTTATGTGTGTCAACTCTATTTCAATACAATACAAGAAATGTTACCGCGCTCCCACTAACCCTTTTGTAGACCCATGGTTCATCTTCGTTTTTGATAAAATCAAACTCTTTGATTGTCTCATCAAATGAATGTTCCATCTTTTGAGAAGCCTGCTTTAAACCACATATGGTTTGCAGTAGCTTACACACTAGGTTTTCATTTCTCTTAAAAAGAAAACCATCTGGCTAATTGCCAGATCTCATAGTCGTAGTAAGCAGCAATCGCAAGCAAAATCCGAACTGATTTTAACAGGGCTACAGGTAAAAGGTTTCATCAAAGTCAATCCATTGCCTTTGTTTAAATCCTTTTGCCACAAGCCTGGCCTTATAGGTCTCCACCTGGCCATCTGCTATAATCTATCTTTTGTATACCGTATACATAGATTCCATTCTGGATTTCATGGCACTATGCCATTTCTCTGAGTCAACACTACTCATAGCCTCATTATAGGTCACAGGGTCGTCATCATCAATGATCGACAACTCATTGTCATTCTCAATGACAAGGCCATAATACCTCTCAGGTTGGCGAGACACTCTCCCTGATCTATGAATGGGCTGTTCCATAAAAGGTTGTTAAGTCAGAACAGGTGTTTCCACTTGATCCGTAGTAGTTTGTGCTTCTTGAACTTCATCAAGTTCAATTTTACCCCCACTGTTTCCTTCAAGGATAAACTCCTTTTCCAAGAAGGTAGCATGTCTGGAGACAAACACCCGATGATCGGTGTAAAAGTAATACCCTAAAGTCTCTTTAGGATATCCCACAAAACCATATTTTACGGATCGATATTCCAGCTTATTTGGGTCAACTTACTTGACATAAGCTGGACATCCCCAAATCTTAACGTGTTTAAGACTCGATTTCCTTACTTTCCATATCTCATACGATGTTTGAGGAACAGATTTTGGAAGGCACCATATTCAGTAAATATGCTGAGGTTTCCAATGCATAACCCCATAGGAATACTGGAAGATTTGCATAGCTCATCATGGACCGAACTATGTCTAACAAAGTTCGATTTCTCCTTTCAGATACCAATCTGGAGGAGTCCACTGGGAGACTATACCATTTACTTTGAGATAATCTAGAAACACTCCATTAAAGTATTCACCACCTCGATCTGATCGAAGAGTTATAATACTATGTTTGGTTGTTTCTCCACTTCATACTTATATTCTTTGAACTTTTCAAAGGCCTCAGACTTGTGTTTCATCAAACACATATCTGAATCCAGATCTATCATCTATGAAAGTAATGAAGTATGAAAATCCACCCATGGCTTGCGTAGACATTGGTCCACATACATCTGTGTGTACCATTCCTAGCAAATCTGCAGCCCTCTCTCCATGTCCACTAAATGGAGACTGCAGTGCCACTATGAAGTGAGATTTTCATCATCCCTTTTCTTTTATTAGTTTGTTCAATCTGAAGTAAATTATGTCACATTTATACAGACCATTATTTAAAGTACCACGTCCATAAAGAATATTATCTCTAAGAATAGAACATTCATTATTCTCAATAATAAATGAAAATCAAGCCAAGTCTAACATGGGAATAATATTCCTCACAGTCGAGGGAACAAAATAACAATTATTTCAAACAATAGTCTTGCCCGTAGGCATATGTAAATGAAATGATTCTACATCTTCAGCAGCAACTCTTGCTCCATTTCCCATCAGTAGAATCACCTCCTCTTCTTCAAGAGTCCTACTTCTCCTTGGTCCCTGCAATAATTGCAGATATGAGAACCACATGCGGTATCTAATACCCAAGTAGAAATTTGATTTAATGACATATTCACTTCTATCATGAACATACCTGAATCAGAAGCGATAGTCTCACTACCCTTCTTCTTCTTCAATTCTGCAAGGTAAACCTTGCAGTTCCTCTTCTAGTGCCCCACCTTGTTACAGTGAAAGCAAACAACTTTGCTCTTGGGGTCTTCAGCTTTTGGTGGAACCGGCATTTTCTCACCTACTTTCTTCTTCTTGGAAGGGTTCCTCTTCCTTTTCTTAGGATTGGAACCTTCACCAATTAGAAGAACAGAACTCTTCTTAGGGGGAAAATTCAATTCCGCAGTCTTCAACATGTTGTGGAGTTCAGGCAAGTTGACATCCAACTTATTCATGTGAAAGTTCACAACAAACTGCGAGAACGAACTCGGAAGCGATTGCAAGACCAAGTCTTGGCTCAGCTCCCCATCCATGGCAAAACCAAGTTGTCCAAGACGTTCAATCAAATTGATCATCTTAAGTACATGGTCATTCACAGATGATCCCTCAGACATCCTACAACCGAACAACTCTTTCGATATCTCATATCGAGCTGTCCTCCCCGCCACATCATACAACTCTTGTAGATGCATGAGGATAGTGTGAGCATCCATATGCTCATGTTGCTTCTGTAGCTCAATGTTCATGGAAGCTAGCATGATGCATTGAGCAACATTTGCATCATCTATCCACTTACGATACACAACATGTTCATCATTATGTGCATCACTAGCAGGTTCAGTAGGCTTAGGTGAGTCAATCACGTATTCCAGCTTCTCAATCTTGAGAACAATTCTCAAGTTTCGAAGCCAGTCAGCATAATTAGGACCAGTCAATTTGTGAGCATCTAGTATGCTCCTAAGTGATAGTGCAGAAGACATAACGTACAAAGTAAATCTGTAAATGATAAACACATAACAACACTTAGCAAATATTCGATTTCATTTCAAAACATTATATGAATCAGGTCTTTATTCATAAGTGGCTCCCACTAGTTTTCCTAATTTATTCAACCCCCTACATGAAAAATTAAGCATTCATAATGCTAGTGGGAATAGGGATCCTACATTTCATTACACAACCCTGGTTGTGGCACGAAATGCCATGTAATGTTCAATAGGCAGACAACTCTTGTCAATTACATCTAATGTCATTCCCTAATCAAACTTTAGCCTCTTGAATAATTGAGTCACGGCTGTGGCACGACAAACTCAATATTCTAAGTCAAGTCTAATCCAACATTCCGTACAATTGAATCAGTCCCCAAAGGCCCACGGCTGTGGCACGTAATGACCTTTAGATTCTTATTCAATGTACACATCTCTATGTAATAGACAAGTACTTCTTATTTCGAAATCAAAGCCCTCGGCTGTGGCACGAAACGACAATGATTCAAAAATAAGAACTACTTGTTATGGATAAAAAACTAAGGTTATTACTTGCTGTATTTAATACTAAGATTCGGGAGCTCAAGGCCTTTAATGGCTGCTCTCGTGCTTTGTAGCTTAATTCTGCCTTTACGAGATGCCTACGTATCTCTGTGAATTAGAGAATCAAGCCAAAAAACGTAGTTCTGATTGGTGGGGGTGAGACCCCTTATATAGGTGTTGGGAGTCCTTGAATTGGACTTGGTATAGGAGACTTGGTGGGCAAGTCTCATAATTAGAATGGACTTTGGAGTCCTAGGTAGTAGGAAACTGATTCCTTATCCTTTTAGGTCCCCTTGAGGCTAATCTCCAAGGATTTATATCCTTATCGGGACTCTTTTCAATATCTGATTTGTCCCTTATTAATTAATTACGAATTTAATTAATAATCAGGGCTTTTGGGCCTTTTTTATTCCATCAGGCCGGATCTGGTCCATCAGGCTTAACCTTTCTAGTCTGAGTATCATATATCTTTTTATTGGGCCTAGCAGCCCACAGTTTGTACAATTAATGCAGTATTTAATTATACAATCATAATTTATTTATCCCTATCATTTGCCCCCCAACTTTTGGGAAACATTGATTAGGTTTCGCAGAAGTTAAGTCTATTCGTTCCCTTATAGGGTTTCGTTTTTGCGTAAAGTGTGGAGCGACCTACACATTTACAATGAATCTTCCTTTTATTCAGAAATTATCTTAATTTCCAGGAATTTTTCCCTAATTTTCTGGGATTTTCCCTAATTTCTGGAATTTTCCCTTAATTTCTGGGATTTATCCTAATTTTTTGGGATTTTTCCCTAATTTCTGGATTTTTCCCTAATTTTCTGGGATTTATCCTTAATTTCTGGATTTTTTCCCTAATTTTCTGGGATTTATCCTTAATTTCTTGATTTTTTCCCTAATTTCTGGGATTTTTCCCTAATTTTCTGGGATTTATCCTTAATTTCTGGATTTTTTCCCTAATTTCTGGGATTTATCCTTTATTTCTGGATTTTTTCCCTAATTTTCTGGGATTTATCCTTAATTTCTGGATTTTTTCCCTAATTTCCGCGATTTTTCCCTAGTTTTCTGGGATTTATCCTTAATTTCTAGATTTTTTCCCTAATTTCCGGGATTTATCCTTTATTTCTGGATTTTTTCCCTAATTTTCTGGGATTTATCCTTAATTTCTGGATTTTTTCCCTAATTTCCGGGATTTTTCCCTAGTTTTCTGGGATTTATCCTTAATTTCTGGATTTTTTCCCTAATTTCTGGGATTTATCCTTTATTTTCTGGATTTATTCCTTATTTCTGAAAATATTAACATTTTTCAGAAATTATTTTAAGGAATTTCCTTATTTTTTTATAATTTTCCAGGATTTTTTCTTCCTTTTCTTTTTTTTTTTTATACAATTTTCGACCAGGAATCCATTCGACCAGGATCCTGGTCGAATTAGCCTTCAGATTGCCCTGGTCGACAGGGTTTCGAGCAGAATGCTTTCGACCTCAATTCCTGGTCGAATTTCGGCCAGGATTTTCACCCCCTTTTTTCCTTTTTTTTTTTTTTTTTTTTTTTTGTCGACTAGGAATTTTTGTCCCTTTCGGTCAGGATTCCTGTGTTTCTGACCGAATTAACCATCTTTCTTGCCTTGGTCGAAGCTATTTCGAGCAGGATTGGTTCGGCCAGGATTCCTTCGTATTTCTTGGTCGAATGGGTCTAAATCCTGATCGAATTAAGTCTGGTTTTGAGCCTTGATCGAATTCTATTCGACCTTAAGCATTTCGATCAGGAATTCTTATGATTTCTGGTTGAGCTGGGTCAAGAAGCAGGGTTAAAAACTATTCCGGTATTTTCGACCAAGGATTTTGGTCAGAATTCTTTTTCTTGACCGAATTAGCCCCTTTTTTCAGCCTTGGTCGAAGGAAATTCGACCTCAATGCATTCAGCTAGGATCTTGGTGCAAGTCCTCCTCGAATGGGGTCAAGAGTTCAGAATATATTTGTTTTGATCTTGACCCATTTGACCTGGGCCCTTAATTTGGGCTGAATTTTCTGGGACCAACCCTTCAATGGGTTTTTAGTTGATTGGGCCCCTCCCTTATTGGGCTAACTTTTGTTTTTAACTGGGCCTAATATAAAGGCCTTTTTACCTGGGCTTTTTAAACACTTTGGGCCCTTAACTGGGCTTGATTTTTTCAAGGTTTTTCTAGAATTGGGCCTTATTTCTGAGCCCAAATTCCAGGTTCTTCTAAGGTTTTTCTGGATTCTTCCAGAATCTTTTTAAAAATTAAAATTTTTCACTTGGTTTTTCCAGGAATTTCCAGGATAATTCCAGAACCTTCTCTTTGTTGGGCCCAAATGGGCTTTTTAAGGCCCAAATCACCTCTTCTTTGGCTATATAAAGGTGGGTGGGGGGAGTGTTCCTACTCACACTCTTCACACCTCATTTCACACATTTCTTCCAACTTCCTACTCTCTCTCAACCTTCCTCCCCTAGTTTTCAGCCTCCTTGCTTTCAAAGTTTCCAGGCTTTTCCCAGCTTTACTAATGGCTGACAAGAGTTCTGAGAGGGCGGCCAAGATAGCCTCTACTTCAAAACGAGGTAAGGATATCGAGATCCGCTCTTCATATATGTCTTTAATTGATATGATTAACACTAGGGGGGATGAATATCCCTCCACTGCACATCTCGACTCTTTTAATCATTGTAATACTTGGCACAACATAGATTTCAATAAACTAAATGCTCGTTATAACGTCCTTCCTCCTCTTAGATTAGTTCCAGTCTCTGGTGGTGATCGTACTTGCCACTGGAGACCCGATACTCTCTTCATTTACACAGATGCCCTTAATGCTGGGCTTAGGTTTCCTTTTCACCCCTTTATTCCTCATCTTTTGGCTGATTTACAAATCAACCCGTGTCAGCTTCCTCCAAACGCCTGGAGGAACATTCTATGTTTTATGGTCTGCTGTCTTAGGGAGGGCTTTCCTCTTTCTGTAGCTGTTTTTAGGAAAGTCTTTCAGTGTTACAATAGTTCTTCCAATATCTGTGGCTGGGTCTATGTCAAGCAAAGGCCCAAAAGTAAACATATCTTTAACAGCGCCTCTATTCCTGATAATAATCAAAATTGGAGGAATAGTTTCGTTGGGTTACGTTGGGAGAATGGTGACTGGGGCACACTTTTTCGATCTTCCTTCGGGAAGGTCAGTGATGGTAGCCTCAAATCCATTCACTTAACTCCTGAAGAAACTATTATTTATAATGGGCTTACTCAGGATGATGGCACCACCACCAGCTGGACTCTCTTAGAGGAGTTTTCCCTGATTCATGTGGGACTATCCTCTGTTTCTCAACAGGGTATTTTTCTTCCCTTCTCAATTTTACTTCATTTCATGCATTATTAACATCACTTATTTTGTCCTTTGCTTTGTTTCAGCTGCTAAGGAGATTAACGAGGACAATGTTCCTTTGGTTGAGGAAACAGCTAGGATGAAGAAAGCTCGGCTCGCAGGCCTAGACACCCGGGGAAAGGCCACGGAGCCTATCTTTTTGAAGAAGCACAAAGAGCCTATAGGGGAGGTTTCAACTGAAGGAGCTGGAGGCCATGGTGCTCCTATCACTGCTGCTGCCCCTACTGCTGCTGCCACAGGCGCCTTTCAGCCTCTCTGGGGATTCCGCCGAGGGGACACCGTAGTTGGTTCCACGAAACATGCTTGGGATTGGTCCTACCATAGCGTGACTCCCAAGGATTTTACTGATGTGGTGGCCACCCCTGATCTTGAGAGGATTAAGCTCATGGGAGCTCAGTCTCTGGCTTCGGTATGCCTTCTCTTTTTTAAACTTATTTTTCATTCTTGTAGCATTTTCTTGCCTTATACTTTGTTAATTGCTTTGTTCCAGTCTAACGCCTACTTTCAAGGCGCTGTGAGGCAAGCCGAATCGTGGAAGCGGGCTTCTGATAAGGCCGATAATGCCCTCAGGAGGCAACAGAAGAAGTATGCTACCCTGGAGAAGAAGCTCATGCGCAAGGAGGAAGAACTCGTAGAGTCTAACGCCGAGCTGGTGGTACTTCGGGCGGAGAAGGATAAAGCTATAGACAACTATCTGGACTCGGAGGAGTTTGCCCAATCCATGAGGATTAGGGATGATTCAGTCTTTCCCGGGTTTTTTAGGACTGGTTGGGACACGGCCCTTGGGACCATGAACGAGGCTTGTCCTGATATTAACCCGGCGGACTACATCTGCCCTGATGACGAGGCTTTGCTACAGAGGTTTCGTACCCGAGTAGTTGTCTCGGACCATGTTCCTCAGGATCCACTCCTTCCTCCTCCCGAGTCTTCTTCCAGACCTTCTGAGGATGACAGCTCTTCCTCCTCCTCCGAGACGACAGAGACATCCAGCGAGAGTGGAGAGGATGATAATATGGATGTCGAGGGTACTTCAGCTCCTTAGAGCTTTTTCAGCCCTGCGTGGCTTTCTGTTTTTTATCCTATTTTCGAGACTTTATTTATCGAATTTTTGTAATATCTATCAGATCTATTTCATTTATCACCTTCTATGCTTGCATCCATGCATTTGACTTTTATTTGTTAGGCCACAAACATACTTTGAAGAACTCATGAATTTTGTAAAATTGTCTGGGATTCGTCCCTTACACAAGTAATAATAAACTTCATAATAAAACTAAAACATATAAATCCTAAGCAAGCAAAGCTTGAAGGTGCTTTTCAACCTACTCGCCATCCTGACGAGTGAGAATCGTATCCGGCTGCCCTACACATAGTAAACCTTCAGGTTTTGTGCATGCCAAGTTCTCGGGACTTCAAATCCATCTATAGTCTCTAGCTTGTAGGTTCCTCTACCTTGAACACTCTTGACTTTGTACGGCCCTTCCCAATTCGGGGCAAGCTTCCCTTTTTGTCCTACACCAGATGCTTCTATCTTCCTCAAGACTAGATCGCCTTGTTTAAAAAACCTTTCTTTAACCCTTAGGTTGTAGTAAAATGAAGCCTTTTTCTGATATTCTACTATCTTTGCATGTGCCTTATCTCGCACTTCATCGATCAGATCCAGGGCTAACCTCTGCCCTTCCTTATTTTCTTCTGCGTTGAAAGCCTGAATCCTTGGAGAGGAATGTGATATCTCCACGGGAACTACTGCTTCTGCCCCATATGCCAACATGAAAGGAGTTGCTCCTGTCGTGACTCTACAGGTAGTCCTATAGGCCCATAATATGGGAAGTATCTCATCCACCCAATTATTTCTTGACTTCTCGATCCTCTTCTTTAGTCCATCCAGGATTATCCGATTTGCTACCTCTGCTTGCCCATTGGCTTGCGGGTGAACCACAAAGGTGAATCGTAATTCAATTTCATTTTCTTCACAATACTTCTTGAATTCCTCATTGTTGAATTGTGCTCCATTGTCAGTGACGAGGATACGTGGAATTCCATATCGGCACATAATGTTTTCCCACAGGAATTGTGCAACCTGCTTAGTAGTGATTTTGGCCAAGGGTTTGGCTTCGATCCACTTGGTGAAATAATCAATGGCTACAATCAGAAATTTCCTTTGTGCCGTGGCCATAGGAAAAGGCCCTAGAATATCCATCCCCCACATGGCAAAGGGAATAGGCGAGTTGATAGAGGTCAGCATCTCGGGGGGTTGTCTAACAACTGGTGCATGCTTTTGACAGCGATCACACTTCTTCACATATTCTTTGGCATCAGCCATTATTTCTGGCCAATAGAAGCCTAAACGGGTTATCTTATGAGCCAAGGCCCTGCCCCCCAAGTGCTGCCCACAAATACCTTCATGTACTTCCTCAAGAGCCAAGCGTGCTTCATCGGGCCTGAGACACCTCAAGTAAGGAACCACGAAAGATCTCTTATACAGAATTCCATCTATCAAGGAGTACCTTAGTGCTCGAATAGTTAACTTCTGTGCCTCAGTTGTATCACTTGGCAACCAACCGGTCTGAATGTGAGCCTTGATGGGATCAATCCATGACGTCCCCAAGCCTATGGGAGCCACAAGCTTAACATCTATGCTCCGTGTCTTCAAAACACGGAAGTACACACTTCCTGAACTTTCTTCAATCTCAGACGAAGCGAACTTTGATAGCGCATCTGCTTTAGCATTTTCTTCCCTTGGAATGTGTTCAACATGGCATTCATTAAATTGGGTCATCACAGCCCTTACTAGGCGAACATACTTAGCCATCGTATCATCCCTTGCCTCAAATTCTCCCTTTACCTGGGATATGATCAGTTTCGAGTCTCCACGGACCTTTAAGTTTTTGACTCTAAGTGTCCCAGCTAGACCAAGGCCAGCAATCAGGGCTTCATACTCTGCTTCATTGTTTGTGGTTGGGAAGTCTAGCTTCATAGCATACTCAATTAGGAATCCATCAGGGCTTTGCAAAACCAACCCTGCTCCACTGGAATTTGTTTTTGATGCTCCATCAAAATAGAGAACCCAATATTCTTTCTCCTTGTCCCCATTGTCGACTCCCTTGTCTTGAGGTATGGTATCTTCCTGCCCCCCGACTTCTTGGTTGGGTATGGTACATTCCACCACGAAGTCAGCTAGTGCCTGGGCTTTTATGGCCGTACGTGGCCTATACTTCAGATCGAACTCTCCCAACTCTATTGCCCACTTAATCAGTCTCCCACTTGCCTTAGGACTGTGAATGATGTTTCTCAGCGGCTGATTTGTTAGCACTTCAATCTGGTGAGCTTGAAAATAAGGACGCAGCTTTCTTGAAGCCATTACCAAGGCTAAAGCGAATTTCTCAATAGTTGAATAATTCAACTCTGTACCATACAAGATTTTGCTGACATAGTATACGGGTTTCTGGACTTTCAGTTCCTCCTTAACCAACACCGCGCTCAAAGCGCTTTCTGAAACAGCCAAGTACAAGAATAAAACTTCACTCAGAACTGGCTTGGCCAACAACGGGGCCTGGCCCATATACTTCTTTAACTCTTCAAATGCCTTCTGATTTTCCTCACTCCATACAAAGTCTTTAACGTTCTTTAATGACTTGAAGAATGACAAGCACTTGTCTCCTGACTTGGAGATGAATCGTCCTAGCGCAGCAACCCTTCCTGTGAGTTTCTGAACATCCTTGACAGTTTTTGGGGGTTCCATGTCCAGGATTGCCTTTATTTTATCGGGGTTAGCCTCAATTCCCCTCTTTGAGACCATCAATCCCAAGAATTTTCCAGATCCTACTCCGAAAGCACACTTCGTAGGATTCAACATCATCTTGTGGTACCTCAAGACCTCAAAAGCTTCCCTCAAATGGATTATATGATCAGTCTTTACTAGACTCTTGACTAGCATGTCATCAACATAGACTTCCATAGTCTTCCCAATAAGATCCTTAAAAATTTTATTCACCAACCTCTGATAGGTGGCTCCTGCATTCTTGAGACCAAACGCCATAACAAGATAACAATAAATACCAAAGTCAGTGATAAATGATACCTTTGGAATGTCATTCTTATGCATTTTGATCTGGTTGTATCCGCTAAACCCATCCATGAAACTCAGCATCTCATGTCCAGCGGTGGCATCAATCAAAGTATCAATTCTAGGCAGCGGAAAACAGTCTTTGGGGCATGCATCATTCAGATCGGTGAAGTCTATACACATCCTCCACTTTCCATTAGCCTTCTTCACCATTACAGGGTTTGCTACCCACTCCGGAAATTGAATCTCCTCAATGAAACCAGCCTCTAAGAGCTTTTCCACTTCCTGCTTTATAGCCTCTTGTCTTTCTGGGGCAAAATTTCTTTTCTTTTGTTTCACTGTCTTCCGGCTTGGATCTACGTTTAGCTTGTGAGTAATTAACTCCGGGTCTATGCCTGGCATATCAGCTGCTGACCATGCAAACACATCACTATTTTCTTGCAAAAATTTCACTAACTTCCCTCTAAGGGGCTCCTCTAATGTGGCTCCAATGAAAGTCGTCCTCTCAGGATTCTCGGGGTCTAAAGGAACCGAGACCAATTCTTCTGCTGGCCTTCCTCTATTCTCATCATTTTCTCGAACATCCATATCTTCAATAGGAAGAACCTGCCCCCCGACTCCATCTGCCCTCAAAGAGGCCACATAACAGCTTCTAGCCATTTTTTGATCTCCTCTTTCTTCTCCAATCCCGTTTCGGGTGGGAAACTTCATGACTGAGTGGTAGGAAGAGGGGACTGCCTTGAAGGCATGTATCCCTGTTCTTCCCATGATAGCATTATAAGTCGAACTAGCCTTTACCACCACGAAATCCAGCATTTGCGTTGCTTGCCTTGGCTCCGTACCTATGGTGGTTGGCAATTTGATTATCCCTTCCACAGGACATTCTACTCCAGCAAATCCATATATCGGCATGTCGGTTGGTGTTAACTGGGAGTCGTTATACCCCATCCTTAGAAAGGTGTCGTGGAGCAAGATATCCACAGAAGCACCATTATCCACAAGGACCCTCTTAACCGGGCTATTTCCTATTATTGGTGTTATGACCAGCGGGTCGTCATGGGGAAACTTCACACCCTCTAGGTCGGAATCATCAAAAGCCAATGTTACTTCTGTCCTGGCCCTCTTCGGGGCTTTTCCAACAATATGCATAACCTCTCTAGTATATGCCTTTCTGGAATTTTTGGACAATCCAGCAGCAGTTGGACCTCCAAAGATCGTGTTTATCACAGGCCCTCGAGGTCTCGGCCCTCCATAAATGGTGTTTATAACTGGTCCTCTAGGCTGGGGGTTTCGCCCCTGATCGTCTTGGTCCCTCCTACGATCTTCAAAGTTCTTCCTTCCATTATTATTTCTGTCCCCTCCATCTCCAGTATACTTGTTCAATCTTCCTTTTCGAATCAAAAACTCAATTTCATTTTCAATTGCCTACACTCATCGGTGTCATGGCCAACATCTTTGTGAAACCTGCAATACTTGCCCTTATCTAGCTTGGCGGGATCAGCCTTCAAGGGCTTAGGCCAGCGAATATCTCTGTCTTTCTCAATCTCCATCAAAATCTGACATCTGGGAGCATTCAGCTTAGCGTATTCAGTGAACTTTTGCCCAGGTCCTCCCTTCTTGGGGGTTGAATCAGGATTTTGTTCGGTTCTAGGATATTTGTCCTTAGCGATATACTCCAAATCAGTTTTTCGTTTCTTGCCTCCAGTGGGCTCATTACTTACTACGGTCTTCCTCATACTTTCTTCAACCTTGATATACTTCCCTGCCCTCTCTTGGAGCTGCAACATGCTCTCAGGGGGTCGTTTGGCCAAAGACATCTTGAAAAACTCATCCCTAGTTCCTTGTTGCAGTGCTATCATGGCTACCTTATCATCAAGGTCTGGGACTTTTAAAGCCTCCTTTGTAAAACGATTCAGGTAATCTCTTAAGGATTCCTTAGCTCCCTGCACAAGACTCATAAGAGATGCTGAACTTTTCTCATGGACTCTTCCACTGATGAATTGCTTAATAAAAGCCTGACTTAATTCTCTGAATGATCCAATAGAATTTGGGGGTAGGCGACTGTACCATCTTTGAGCCATACCCGACAGGGTTTGAGGGAAGGCCCGACATTTTATAGCATCATTCACGGGTTGCAGCAGCAGTGCATTAGAGAATGTCCTAACATGATTAGCGGGGTCTCCCGTGCCATCATAGGCTTTGATAGTGGGCATCTTGAATTTCCTTGAGATATGGGCATTCATTATCTCTTCTGTGAAGGGTGGAGTTGGATCGTCAGGATCTCCAAGGGGAAGGAGATTGCTTGGATCAGTTCTTGGGACAGCAGCCCTTCTTCTTACCGGACCATCCAGGTCTATGATATAGGAGGAGGATTTCTCCCCCTAGGAGGTATGTGGGGTCTGGTGGCTTGGTGAGCCTCCAAATCACACCTCAGCCTTTGGATTTCAGCCTCATGAGCCCTGATCTTTTCCTGCACTTCTTGGGGATTCGCCCCTGGGGTGCTTTGGGGGCGTTGCCTTCCATCGGCCATTGGCTCTTTTCCAGGACGCCTCCTTCTCGGGGCCACTTCATCATCCGAAGATTCGGAGTCTCTCTCAGTGTATGGACCAGAAAATTCCCGATCCTCAGGGATAGGATCCAAACCTCGTATATAGGGGGGCGACCGCCCTCGTGCTTCGCTTCGCCCAGCATATCCGCTTCCTCCAACCTCAGGGTGAAGGGGCATCCCATAAGGGGGGTTAGTAGTAACAATAGTTGAATATTCATACCCGACGGGTCGAAAATTCACAGGTATATGTATTTGTTGAACTTGAGGATTCGTACCTTGAATAGTCGGGGGAGTTGTCCCTTGTGGCTGAGGATGAGTTGCCCCTGTCTAGGCTTCCCCCTGAGTAGATGCATAAGTTGAATGGGGAGGAACCTCCACGGTTGATGAAATCACCTGGGTTGTCTCTAATGGTGTTCCTTCCTCTAGAGCTCCAACTGTTCTCCGTGTTCTCGCCATGGTTGTTGTTGTTTTTCCCACAGACGGCGCCAAATGTTATGGATAAAAAACTAAGGTTATTACTTGCTGTATTTAATACTAAGATTCGGGAGCTCAAGGCCTTTAATGGCTGCTCTCGTGCTTTGTAGCTTAATTCTGCCTTTACGAGATGCCTACGTATCTCTGTGAATTAGAGAATCAAGCCAAAAAATGTAGTTCTGATTGGTGGGGGTGAGACCCCTTATATAGGTGTTGGGAGTCCTTGAATTGGACTTGGTATAGGAGACTTGGTGGGCAAGTCTCATAATTAGAATGGACTTTGGAGTCCTAGGTAGTAGAAAACTGATTCCTTATCCTTTTAGGTCCCTTTGAGGCTAATCTCCAAGGATTTATATCCTTATCGGGACTCTTTTCAACATCTGATTTGTCCCTTATTAATTAATTACGAATTTAATTAATAATCAGGGCTTTTGGGCCTTTTTTATTCCATCAGGCCGGATCTGGTCCATCAGGCTTAACCTTTCTAGTCTGAGTATCATATATCTTTTTATTGGGCCTAGCAGCCCACAGTTTGTACAATTAATGCAGTATTTAATTATACAATCATAATTTATTTATCCCTATCACTACTTTCTACCATGTTGGAAGGCTATGACCGACACAAGCCCGTCGTGTCATTGGCCAATTACTACTTGATATTATTTAATTTTAGAGGGATTATATTACGTTACAATCATAATCATATTATAAAGAAATTCTTCCTTTTAAATTAAATATTTCAAATCAATAATCAATAATCAGATGATTCCCAGATCGGGTGGAGCATTGTCAAGAGGCGTCACTTAATAACCCTTTCTTACAGATAGAAATCTGTTGTTGACAGAATCATCCTTTCTCTCATATCGAAAATTCATATTCAATTACGTGTTTCACAAACACAAGAATCTCATGATTGTATTAATAATATTATTCTTAAGGTTATGAAACAATTTCACTATACTAGGTTGTCTAACAAACGCCTTATGTTCATTTAAGTTCACCTAAATCTATCATTGCATGATAAACTAAGCATATATCGCATATATAAACATGAATAAACATCAAGGTAGGCATGTTATATCATCTAGCACATTAGTCTAAGCATTATACATCTCTATGTATCACATGAAGCATTTAAAAGCAATTAAAAACAGTTAAAAACAGCTTTAAAACACTTCATGGAAATATAAACAGTTCAAAACTTTTATATAAACTAAAATTGATCACTCCATTAGATCCGTCTCGGAAAAACGAATCCAACGGTATATTGCACGCCTAAAACGGAGTTACGAAACTCCCAGAAAATCAATTTTAAAATTAACAGACGGGCTGTAACGCATTACAGGAACGCGTTACAAGCCCTGTAACGCATTCCGGTGATGCGTTACAGCCTTTTAAGCCATTTAAAAGGTGTAATGCATTCCGTGAATGCGTCACAGCGGTGTAACGCATTCCCGGAATGCGCGACACCCTTATTTTTTTTTGTTTTTCAGCAGCCGCCTGTTTTTTTCTCCTCAATCAGCGTGCCTGACAACTCTGTCTTCTTTCTTCTTTCACGCAGCAGACAGATTATGCAGAGCAGATACAGTACAGATATATACATACAAACAATTCATATATGTATATATATAATTATTTAATTATGAATTTAATTGTAAAAACTTCAAAAATTCATAATAAAAAATCTATACAGCCTAAAATTATGAAAAAAATACCCAGACGATCTACAACACTTGTCGAACCCAGATCATCATTCAAAATTATTCTGAGAAATGATTTCTCATCAGACAAAATTAATCCATGATATAACTTGTTAAAATCATAATTAATTCATACAAGCACATAAAATTCTGAAATTTTTACCACAGATCTATATGCATACAACCTATGCTCTGATTCCATTGTTGGATTTTTAACGCAGCGGGGGCATAACAAAACACTTTTACACATACAAAATCCAAATAAAAGTATATAAATCGTGAATAAAAATTCGAGGGATCGAATCTAACCTTTTAAAATAATTCAGAGACAACGATCAGAGATCCTTAGCAGTTGCTCCTCAAGTGTGAAGCACTCCACCGGTATCCACCAAGAAAACGATGTTAAGGAGGAGGAAGGAGGTGGAGAGAATTGGGTTTTCCAAACTTTTTGGGTTTTCGGGTTCGATGTGGGTTGGAATAAAATAGGGTCTATAATAGTGTATTTATAGGCAAAATTTTTAGCTGAAATTTTCCCATATATATTATTATTATTATCCCATTTATTATTCTCATTAATAATTAAAACACCTTTTAATCATTAATCCTTTTTCTAAACACTTTAGAAATAATTCTCTCTCTTGATTTAATTTCCAAAAATTAAATCCTTTAATTAATAATATTAAAAACTTTTCTTAATTAATTTATAATCAATTAAATCTCATTTAATCAATTATTAAATTTGCCAATTAATTATTTATTTCATAAATAAATAATTATTAGCCATTATTAATTAATTCCTCTACCATTAAATCATTCTCTTTTTATGGTGTGACCCTGTAGGTTCAATATTAAGCCGGTAGTAGAAATAAATAATAATAAAACTATTTTATCATTATTTATATAAATTCTCTAATTTATTAAATATTATTAATTAATTAATCACATTTATTCTACATCGTGAGGGATACTTCTCAGCATATCGCGACTATCCGGATAATATGAATTCACTGCTTAGAATACCAAGAACCTATTCAGTGAATAGTTATCGTACAATAAACTCCTTCTACCCTACAATGTCCCGATTAAATATAAGGCATGGATCTCGTATCAAGCCTATCTAATTCAATCACTTGCTTACCATTTACTATGCGTAGTTCTATGCAAATTAGAAACTCCTTTCTAATTTCATTTACTCTGGCCAGAGATTCCTGAACTAGCATAAGTGGATCAGCCTTGAACATTCGCTTCCTTCACTGGAAGGGGTAGATCCTTTATTGATCATACACTATCTTCGTGTACAAATTCCTATACCCAGAAGAGCCCTAATAATTGTCCCTGGAGACTAAGAACTAAACCAAAGCATAGTTCAGTGTACACAAGATGACTATGATGACCTCAAGTCTAAGGATACTTGTACAACTATCACTAGGTGAACAACTGCTGACACGTGAGTGAACTCCATCAGTTGTTCAGCTGTGCGAGTCATGTTTAGTGAACTTATTCTATAATAAGCACCTACATACTAGCTATCGTGTCACCACACAAATGTCTGTGAGAACAGACATCCTTCATAATGAAGCAAGCATAGTATGTAACGATCTTTGCGGATTATTAATTACCAGTTAGTAATCCTATGACCAGGAACTATTTAAGTTTAGAGTTATCATCTTTTTAGGTCTCACTATTATGATCTCATCATAATCCATAAAATGCTTTACTCTAAACTACGGTATATCTTATTTAAACATTTAAATAGATAAAGCCCATAATAAAAACAAAACAAGTCTTTTATTAAAATCAATCAAATCAAAACAGATTATATAAAAAGTTATTTCTAAATCCTAATACATGATTGGACTTAGGACATATTCCTTTCAAGTAGGAGAACGCAAAATACTTGAACCTGAATTAGTGCAGCAGACAAAGGAAGTTGTTGAAGTTATCCAGAAGAGATTGATAGCCGCACAGGGCCGTCAAAGGAAATATGCAGATCAGTCAAGGAAAGATATGGAATTCGAAGAATTTGGTATTACTGAAAGTATCACCGTGGAAGGGATTAACGAGATTTGGAAAGAAAGGAAAGTTGAGCCCAAGATATGTCGGACCTTTTGAGATTCTAAAGTGCGTTGGCAAAGTAGCTTACGAGTTGGCGTTACCTCCGCACATGGAGCACATTCACAATGTTTTTCACGTATCGATGCTTAAGAAGTATAATCCAGACTCCAGGCATGTAATAGAATATGAGCCAATAGAGCTTCAGGCAGATTTGTCATATGTAGAGAGTCCAATAGAGATTCTAGAGGAAAGAGAGAAAGTATTAAGAAATAAAGTGGTAAAGTTAGTAAGAGTATTGTGGAGAAAGCCAAAGGTTGAAGAGTCAACCTAGGAGTTAGAGAGTGATATGAAGGAAAAATACCCTCATTTGTTTTCCTAGAAGATTCTGAGGACAGAATCCTTTTAAGGGGGAAGGATGTAATATTCGGAATATATCGTGTAATTATTTTTGCTAATAAATAATTATTATATGTGTTCAGTATTTATTCTGTGAATTATTTGTTAAGTGTTAAATGCGTTTAGATGTTTGAAAATAATATTAATTGATTATTTTAATTTTTATATGTCCAAAATAAAATATAGATAATTGTCATATCTTCCTAATTATCTTTATGATGATTTATGATTTTATAGGAATTATATGGATTTTATAAAATCTTTTTCCGAGTATTTAAAAACTATTTTATACAAACGGGAACCAACCGACGTCATCCGTTTTTACGTTTTTATAACCCGAACCTCTTCTGAGAACACCTTCCTAACCTAATTGCAATATTCCGAGCATTTTCCATGTTTTGACTTTTTCGATCCGGCGTACGGTTTGTCCAGCGCGGGTCCCGGTGCAACATTTTCGATACATTATTCGTTTCGGTAAATCAATAAAACTCGTATTTTCGATAAACGGGATCTTTTTATTAAACTATCACAATTATCACCTCGTAATACGTGTAACCAGGCGCTGAGACCAAGACCGCAGTTCAAATTGTACTGATTTGGATAATTATCCCGGAAACCGGTACCGTTTGGATCACTTTTTATAAATAAACGTACCATTTTATATCTGGAATGATCCAACGGGATACTAATTTTCCGTAATTATAAATAGCCTTTACCGTGTTTTATTCCGTATTAAAAATCATTTGCAGTCAGTAATTATAAAATTTTCCAGAGAAAATACTTATATTCATAAACCTTTCTGAGAATCAAACCAACAATCGGAGGTGTTACCGGAGTCCGTTTCGAAAGCTCGAGTACTCAAAACGAAGGTCTTGAGGTGTACTATCAGATTCTGTGAACCATATACCTGCAGAAATCAAGGTTTATTTTCTGGAAATTTGTTTATTTTCAAATTATTTTTATTAAAAATATGAATTTTTGTTCGGATAATTGTTTGAATGATTTGATGATTGCATGTTGTAGAGATTGTTTTCCTGATTATTTTCATATGTCATATGTCTGATTTGGAGTTCAATAACATGTTCAAAATTGAGTTTAATCTTCGAATTTAAAATTAGGGTTTATAACCCGTATGAATGTTTTCAATTGAAATTTGGGGCTTTTTGATTCAGGGGTTATTAGCTGTTGATTTATAGTGGGTTGTGTTCCTTATAAAATTTGCAATTGATTGGTATATAGCTCGTTAACAGAGGATGTCTGAATCGAAGGGAGTTTTGTTTTGAAATTTTCGATGTTTCGCCGGAAACCGGCGATGTTCTTGGCCATTTTCCGGCCGGGACAGGGATGATTGATGTCTTTTGATTGCATGTATAGGTTCCTGGTGTTGTGTAGAGTATATCTGGAGCAGATGGTAAGGTGAGGGTGCCGGAATCGTGTTCTCCGGCCTCCCCTGTGTTTTCCGGCGACTGGAACTGTAAAATTATAGTTTAGTACCTCAATTATTGGGGACGATGAAGTTCAGTCCCTGAACTTTCCAGAGTTTGCAAATTTAGGATTCCTGTTTTAAAAATATTCAAAAATCATATTTTCTATTTATTTTAAATATGAAAATTCATTTTTAATTTCTGAAAATTCTAAAAATTATTATTTTAACTCCAAAAATTATTTTTAATTCAAAAATAAATCTGAATTAATTAGTTAATTAATTTCAGTTAATTTTTAATTGATTAATTAGTCAATTAATTCGAAAATTAATTGATTAATTGATTTAATTAATTATTAATTGAGTTTAATTAATTATTTAATTAGATTTAACTATTTAAAAATGATTTAAAAATTCTGAAAAATAGTTTCGAGCTTTAAAATATTATTTTAAATTGTTTTCAAGGCTCGATAATTATTATAAAATTGTTTTGAAGCCAGATTTGGCCAACCGAACCCTATTTATTACTCTGAAATTGATCCAACGACCCCTTTTAATTCCTGAAAAATGTTTTAAAAATCATTTTAAATACCCGAAAGCCTGTTTATGACCCGAGACTTCTTTATAAATGATATATCATTGATTATTTGACGTGGTATGTGCTATATGTGACTTGTTGGTTAACTGTCGGTCTATATATTCGATGTTTACTTGTTTATAGTATAACTTTCAATCCGTTAATCGGATTTAGGTAAAACGAAGGGTAGATAGAAGTACATGTCGAATAGAATCGTATGAGTTAAATATTGATAGATGCTTGTGATATGTGAGCAGAAGAGGCAAGGCATAAGAAAGGGAAACAGATAGTCTAGGAGTAAGACAGTGGTGATTGAAAGTGAGTGCAGTATAGCAAGCTAGTACCAGGCAAGTGTTCTAAACTTTCTCAAGATATATTGTAGTGGATTGATAGTCCTGTTCTATATTGCAAGTGCTTTGAAGCACTGAACCCTAAACCCTGATTCCAGTTATTGATCTTGAGTCGTAAACATTATTCTTTCTAAACCATTGATTATTGTACACCCAGATACGAACCATAAACATACGATACTACTCCATAAATACATACAAACTAAATACCAAACACTGAACCAAATTGCTTATATACTCAAACCATTGTACCTTATGATTTGAAAGACCAATTCCTGGTAACCCGGAAATATTGATTCCTTTGTTATTCAATTCTTTCATTACCTAACATCCAAGCTTTGAAAATGCTATATTAATCCTTATGCAGATTGAAACCATTTCATTATTGAACATCCAATGTTGTTAATGATCCTGTTTATTGCTTATTACTGTTTATTCTGTTATTATGTTAGAATTGGATTGTTTTTATAAAATTGTGGACCAGATTCGTGGTCAAACCATATAATGGTCAAGTTAGGCCAATGTGTGCCTTGGATCCAGTAGTTAGAGCAGTGATGTGTGCTTTGCTCGGGGTTAGTGCGTGACTGATTAGCAGCCTAACCTTAATTTTTAAAATGAAAATATAATATCCAATTCTAAATCATAATTCATTGTTCACTCGATATCATAACCCTTTTTATTTGATGACCATTATTCTCAGTTTTGTCATTATGACTTGCTGAGCTAGTTAGCTTATTTGTGCGATGTTGTTTATGTTCTTTTCCAGTTAAGAAGGAACCAGTTGGTAACGAAGATCCCCAGTCCAGCGCGAGAGCTAGGGGTTCAGGTTGATCGAGTTAATCTAGTAGGCTTCTTTTGGGATAATTTGAGTTTGTAAAAGTTTATAATAATGTTTAATACTCAGTTCTAAGTTTGGATAGTTGGGATTTGAACGGTTTGTAATATAAGTGTATGTTTGGCTTGTGTGCATAATTTAACCTGTTGCGGTCTGTGGTAGTTGGTAAGTAGGGTCACTGCATATTATTATTATCTTTATTATTTTTATAAGCAGGTTATATATAAGGTGTGTGTGTGTGGACCCCAAACTTCTGACCCGGGTTTGGATGGCACCACACTTCCTTCATCCCATTTTCCTAATTTCTTGTTATCATGTCTCCTCAGTCCATTCGTGTTTCCTTATTAATCCATCGATCTATCTCAAAGTTTCCTTGAATCCTCCCAACTTAAAGGGGATAAAATATATGTATCTCTTATGCCTTCAACCATCAATTTTAACTCATGGTGAATCACCCTCATCCTGACAATTACATACTTTTCTATTTCTATTGCTACGAGTCTTTAGGGTTTCCTCATACCCAACTCCCTTATCAGTCCTCAAACTCTATTGCCTTTATATTCCTTTCCACTTCAGTTTCTTTTTATTTTCCTTTCTCTTACCATCATTTTATGAACCAACACAACATAAGCATTGATTTCAAACATCCCGTCATTCTGGATTCGTGTCCTTCAGACGAACCTTGATGACTTTCACAACCTAGATTTATGATTTATCATACTTGTCCGCCTTTGTTCTGGCTCTAAAGCTTTTACACTATCTCTTTATCCTTTGGAAGTACTTTCCTGAAAACAATTGACTGAACTTTAATCTGTTAATTATAACCTCTAGCTACGTGCCTTCCTTGGCCTTTTACCAGCGGGTGGCCTCTCTCTTAGGAAGGTGAGTGGAAAAACAGTCTTTTGCGCTCCGTCAATCATTTAGAATCTCAAATAATTCCTCTATTTCCTTTAGCCAGGCTCTTGCCTCGACTGGGTCAACTTGTTCATTGGAACTCTGATAGCTTATCGACTTAAAGTTCCTGAAAGAATTTCCCACCGCATTGTTTCCTCAGGGTGATCGTTGGGGATAATAGTCTAAGTTCTGTTTAGACAGGTCCATGAATTGCCGTATAGGAGTACCGTCTCGGGTCTCCTTTCCTTACTCGACTTCTATTTTCTCAGTATGAAATGTATCATCCTTCTCCCAAAATCAGGGTTATCTTATACGTTAAAATCCTTGTTTTCCATTTCATTATGTTATGGGTTCTTTCTTTCTTGATGGCGACCTCCCTAACTATCACATTCAGGGTTTGCCCTAAATCTTAGTCCTCGAACTATGGCTTTCATCTAAGATCTCGTCCTTAAGCTCTTGAATGTTTGGAACCCAAATTATGTAGGAATACCTCATTATTCCCTTATCATCTTACTCGATATTAATCTCTTCTCTATTTGATGGCTCTCTGCCTTCATTCATCATTTTTTCTTGGCACAATATGATCTTTTCCAATAATTTGGGCTGTATTGCAATCTCGAACAGCTTTTCGGTACCGGCTCCGGTTACCTTCACTTCTATTTTCATTTTCTCAAAATCTCTTATCAACTCTCCCAAAGACAGTTTCATCTTGAGTCTCTCTTTATACTAAGGGCATTAGCCACCATTTTGGCTTTCCCTGGATGATAAAGAATCTCATAATCGTAATCCTTGATTAGTTCTAACCACCTCCTCTGGCGCATGTTGATCTCTTTCTGCGTGAAAATGCACTAGAGCACTTATGGCTTGTGTAAATCTCGCACTTCTCTCCATACAAGTAGTGCCTCCAATCTTTAGGGTGAAACTATTTCCACGAGCCCAAGCTCATGGGTGGGGATATCGAATTTTATATTCCCTTAATTGTCTTGACGCGTACGCCATTACCTTGCTGTGCTGTATAAGAAGCACCCTAATTCCTTATGTGAAGCGTCATTACACATTACAAAATCTCCTTTTCCATTCGGCAACGCCAACATAGGGGTCGTCACCAACCTTTGCTTTAGTTCTTAAAAGCTGTTCTCACATTTCTCTGTCCATTCGAACTTCTCAGTCTAACGAGTAAGCCGCGTTAAAGGGGCTACTATCTTTACAAACTTGAACGAACCTCCGGTAGTGACCGGCCAATCCTACCTCTGGTAGTCTCCCTAACCATGGTCATCAGTTCCTCAGTAGTCCTTTATTCATTCTTGTCAGGATCCTTCAAGGGATCCTTCTCAGCAATAATCCCTTCTAGGACAACATCCTCAACCGCTACATCCTTAATATGAACATCATCTGGTCCCGTGTTAGGACGCTCTATCGGATCCATAATCTGATCTCCAATAACTAATAAAACATCATCACGTTGTTGCTCCTCAACCTCAGGGTTCGGAGTCCCGCTACCATATACGATAACGAACTACGCTTTTATCACGATATTTATAAGGGTTCCCATAAGGGTTTTAACTGTCAGTACTACGTTAGGTAGTCCGACTATGAACTTGGCAAGAGTTCTTATTTATCTTAGTGAACTTATTATTTTAACGTCACTTCATCTCTGAGGTTAATAACGCTTAGCTCTAATATCATTTCTATAACACCCCTAAATCCGGGGTCGGGGATCCGGGTTGTCACGAGTTCCATTTCCCTTAATAACACTTAATCTTAATAAACAACCAACTACTGCGTACTGTGTCAGAGATGAATACGAAAAATAACACAAGCCGTTTTATTCCACAATTATAAGCCATTACACCTCAAAAGGGTTTCTGAATAAATTTATATTTCTTTGCCATTATTATAATTCATATAGATACATAAGTCTGGTACATCAGAAGTTGAAAGCCTAGCCTATTGGTAATTCCTAACTTAGCTATAGCGGCATCAACGCCTACAGGAAGCTGCAGAACGTTTCCTATCCGCTCGCAAATTGGGAGCTTAGTCCTGTTCATCTTGTCTATCTGTTGTTGTGTGATGAAAGAAGAAAGCAAGGGCGAGCAACAAGCCCGCTGAAATAATATGTATAATAATTAACAATATATGAACATTCTCATAGTAATCATGAAAGTCTTGGTCAAGAAGAAATGAACCAAGTTGATATTTTAACGCGACCAAGTCACAAAATATTCAGTATATATATACATATATACTTTTCACAATCTTTGAAATCCTCTGACATGTATAATATACACAGAGTTCCAGTTTATAAATGTATAAAAATATCGTTGCAAGGTGATCTCATATATCTAACCTTGTCTCAACGTTTTTCTGAAAACCTTTGTCATTCATAAGATAATCATTAACTAGATATAAGTTGAAAAGATGAAGTTACAAGATACTCCAATATACTTATATCTTTTTCCGAATACTACTTGAACTACCACCATTCAAGATATAAATAGTTCGTCCCGTAGATGAAGCTACACGACAAAACTTGTATAGAATCAATCTTTGAAATATCATCAAAATGAAATGAAGTTACGAGATGCTTCATTTGATGAAAACATCATTTTGAAAACTCGACCCTGCCAACACTCAACAATCGCCCAGCCGTAGCCTTTCTATCGAAGTGCTTTGGGTAGTGTTACAAAAATATCCAATTGGATGATGAACTCATTACGGGAGTTTATCGCGCCAGGAAGACCACTCACGATGATCAGTCGCAGTAGTGCAACCCCACCATTTTCTACATGTAGATGAGAACAGTCGGATTTACTTGTCAACCGAACGCTGGACTCCTAAGGAATGGACCGTCTTAGCGGAACTTCCGGGCCATTTGGGCCAATAAATAAGGCTGGGCCAGCGCCACTCGACCACTTACGCCACTCCAAGTTCAGATGAAATCCATGACTCTAAAACGTAAAGTTCGTCCCCCCTTTCCCCATGTAGCAACTTGTTGATACGGCTCCACCAAGAAGCCGTATCTAGTTGGAAAGGAAAGCTCATCGATATTTCCCAGGCGATGCCTGTTAATGGATTAAACTCATTCCAAGAATTTTACTTCCCGAGTGTTGGGTAAGTAATCAAAAACCCTTTTTTATCAAAACAGCAACCTTGTTGCGAATATAAAAATACATCACGGAGCCGGATCCCTCAGATTTTTAAGCGAGTATTTAAATCCCCTTCGAAAGGAAGATCTTAAATCTAAAAATGAGTTTTGGGATCCGCTCTAACTTTTAAATCATTTTGAAGACTCGAAAATATTTTTAAGAATGTTTGGAGTAATGCTGATTTAATAAAATAAATCAGTCCCAATATATTAGAAAATATATGAATATTATTGTTTAAATAATATTCCCATAAATGATAATCTTTATAAAAATAGTCGAAGTAGAAGTTTTAAAACTCATACTTGAAATTAATAATAATAAATTAACCAAAGATATACTTATACGAAAGTACGATCTTTATTTGAATAGTCGAAAATAAGTTTGATTATCGAAACATTATTCTTTAATAAAATAAAGAATATTATTTAATAAAATAAGTAGAGTCATAAGTCCTCGAATGAATATTCAAAATAATATTCATTAAATAAAATAAGCGGAGTCATAAGTCCTCGAATGAATATTCAAAATAATATTCATTAAGTAAAATAAGCGGAGTCATAAGTCCTCGAATGAATATTCAAAATAATATTCATTAAATAAAATAAGCAGAGTCATAAGTCCTCGATGAATATTCAAAATAATATTCATCAAGTAAAATAAAGTTATCGAATAAACCTTATTCGATTATTAGTTTTGAAAACTATTCATATATATATATAAATATATATATATATATTATACTCGGGAACATCGACTCCCGATTTAGAAAATGTTCACCTTTGGGTCCCCTATACTAAGGGTATATGCAACTACTGCTTATCTCTAGCATAGGTATTATGCAACTTATAAGCATTTGAATCAACAATTATATATCAAGATTACGAAATAGACATGCATATATACCATATCAGCATACTCCAATATATCGCAAGATTTGCTAATAACAATCATGCACTTATCACAAGATAATGCATATACATATATACATCACAACAACAGTATAACGGGTAGAAAACTTGCCTGAGTGTTCCCGGATAGACTTAAGCTTAGAGTGGGTCCGATAACCTATGAACAACAACATAAGTCGGATTAACCCCGGTTGCTTAAGAAACTAGACTTTGACCAATTTAACCCTAACATTCGCTTATGGCCACTCCTACGCTTAACGAATTACATAAGTTGTTCGAGTACCCTCGGCTCCACCATTTTTAATAAATTAACCATTAAGAATTTTAAGGCGATTCTTTTGCAAGTACTCTACCAACTGCCTAATACACTTTACATAATTGTTTCATACTCCAATTAGTCTTTTAAGGGCCTTAAACAAGGTTTCAAAGTTAAGTGAGGGGTAAAGGTTCATTCGCGAAATACCGTAACTTAAAACGGTCGTTTCTCCTAAACCGTAAATCGGATCTAAGCGAACCACATACCAAAACGAAGCTTAAGACATGATCTAGCTAAAAATTGCAAGGTTACAGATTGGTCAGTGAGATTTATTTCCAGAACACTAAGTACAAGCAGTTGAATAAAATGGGCATTACGACGGCTATGTTTACGCAATTGCCAAGTTTCTCACTACACCAAAACCTCACCAAACAACCCACAATTATTAACACATCAAAACCTCAACTAAATAATACTATACCAGTCCATATTATCCAGATTCTTCATCTCAACCAACCACAATCAAGTTCTATTAACTATAACAAGATTCATTCACCAAATCACTCCAAATTCAAATCAAACTACTAATAATCAAAGATCATGCTTCTCATTTAGAAAACCAACCATCAAACTCACTAATAATCAAATTAAAGGCTATGGTTTGAAGTTTATACCTTCCTTGGGAGGTGTTAAGTTGCTAGGAAGCCTTAGGGAGCCTCCTACAAGCTTGATCTTTCCAAAGAAATCAAGAACACAAAGTTAGGCTTTGAAGTTTCTAAAAGTCCGATTGAAAGAACTGTAAAACTGAGGCTCTTACCATGCTTATTTGGACGAGACTTGTGAACAAGAGTTGTAGGCCATCTCAATACCTTTCCAACGAGCTATAGAACACAACATTTGAGTAAGTATTGAAGGAGATATGGCAGTTTTAAGTTGTTGCGATTGTTTTGGCCGAGAGCTTTATTCTTGGAAGCAAAAGTCAACTCTCCTTCTTTTTGTTTTATGAAATAATGCTTGGTTGCTTCTCTTTTTATCTTAGCAAATGATTTAAATTTTTTACCATGGTTAATTTTGCATGGTCCAAAATCAACCAACAAAACAAAATCCTTTTGTCATGCTTATGTCATCAAGCTTGTGTCATCTTTTTACACTTGTCTTCCCTTTGTGGTATGATGACATCATCATCCACTAACCTCTTTGATTAACCCTTATTTACTTGGCTAATGACCGCTTATCTGTTATACGGTTCGCTTAACTTTCGTTCTCGTTTGTCGTATGAGGGATCATATCCGGGATCTTATTACTTGGGTTCCCCTAAACCTTTCTCAATATTTTATATTCCTTTTTTGATCCTCTCTTATAATCCTTGAATATAAATCCTTTTAATCACGTTACCTTATACTCAATTCTTTCGATATCTGGTGAATTTTCGGGAAAAAATCAAAGTGTCCGTATTCGAATTCTGACGATCTTTACATACACTCATTTACTTTATGGAATACCAATACGATCTCAGAATTTCCATAACAGTATTCCTATATAGTGTTTTCTGATAATTTTCCTTAATCAGCATTATCAGCAAAAAGTTACTATTCATCAGTGTTTCAAAAATTCCAAAAATTGGGGTTATTACAAATTCCATCTACATATCCAAGACATTCTCTCCAGTTTTTCTTAAAAATCATCTCATGAACCTTTTTGCCTGAATCAGTCCAGGCTTTAAGGGTTTTTCTCTCATTTTCTAAGTCATTTTATAACATACTGTACTTAGCCTCTAGTATCTTTGCTGTCTCTTTAGCTTTCTCACATTCTTTTTGAATTTCAATCTGCTTTACTAAGTCAGACTCTAGCTGATCATTCCTTGATTTTAAGACTTCAATTTCAGTTAACAGTCTATTATTCTCTAGAATCTTATTCTTAAAATTTCCATCGAGAGACTTAATAATAGATTTCAATTCAGATATATCTTCAGTATCAAGAGAAAAGAAAGAAGTTGATATCTTAGAATCAGAAGAAGCATGATCATCAAAACTAGCCATCAATGCATAACATGTTTCTACATTTTCAGCATCAGTAGAATCCATCCAATCCTTGCTTGATGTAATTAAGGCTTTGTTCTTCCCTTTGTCATTCTTTGCCTTTTTGGATTCTGTAGCAAAGTGACCAGGTTCATCACAGTTGTAGCACTTGATCTTTGATCTGTCAACTTTCCCAGCTTTAAAATCCTTTCCTTCTCCTATTCCAGAAGACTTCCTTTCTCCTCCAGTAAACTTCTTCCTGAAGCTTCTATTCTTTTGAGACTTCCTGAACTGCATCCTCTTAAAGCCCTTAACTATCATTACAGCCATTTGCATGATATCAGAATCTGTCATGTTCTTATCAATTTCAGAATCAGTACCATCATCAGGATTTGATGATGAATTAACAGTATATGATTCTGGCAGATAGTTCTTTTTCCTTGTAGCTTTAACTGACCTATCTTTTGAAGCTTTAGCATTCACTTTCAAAGCAACTGATTATCCCTTGTTGCTTTTCCTCTATTTCCTTTGCTGAACTTCCAAATCATGAGTTCTCAGCATGCCATAGATTTCATCCAGAGTGACATTTTCCAAATCATACTGATGTCGTATGATTGAAGTCTGAGTATCCCATTCCTCATTCAAAGCTCTCAGAAACTTTGGTGTTTGAAACTTCCAGATCGTACACCTTTCCCACCAAAGATAGATTGTTAAGCAGAGTGAGAAACCTGTCATAGATGTCGATGAGACTTTCATCAGATTTGGCCTCAAAATGTTGATATTCTTGAATTATAATGGCCCTTCTGTTCTTCTTGATGGTCCTGGTTCCTTGACATTGAGTCTCAAGTGCATCCCAGATTTCTTTGGCAGTCTTGCAGGCTATAACTATGTTTGACATTATAGAGTCAAGACTGTTATGCAGAATGTTTCTTACCTTTGCATCCTTCAACATATTGGATTTCTCTTCTGGTGTCCACTCCCTCTTCTCCTTCAGGTGTTCATCAACAGTAGGAGTTGCATGTATCAATTTTGTTGGCTTGTAAGGTCCATCATTGATTACGTCGAGGTAGTCTAGATCTGTAGTTTCCAAGTGCATTAGTATTTTCACCTTCCATGTAGGACATTCAGTCTTTTTCTGAATCGGGATTTTGATACTCTCATACTTGTTCAGAGATATGTTTAGATCATTTCTGATAGTAAATTATCAGTTCACTCTGATACCAATTATTGCCCAGTAATAATACAATTGTTTAAGGGGGGTTGGATACAATTGTATAAATGTTTCGAACAAGTATGAAAAACATAACAGTTCTTTATATTTCTGATAAAAACTGTTACAAACTCTCTCAAGAAATACTGATGTTCTTGAGAGCTGCTAGGTCGAACAATGCTCGAGTTAATTCACTATGTGATGTCCTATACTGTGTTTATATATTGCACAACTGCTACAAATCAATCTAAGATATGTACTATCAAATACTAACAGAAAATGATACATATCTTTAACTGAATAGATAAAGTCCTTTGACTCAGAACATAATAGGTATCTATTCCTCAAACTATGGAACAGAACCAATCTTCGTAGCTGACCGTCTCTAGATGCTGATGACATGCAAATACTGATGATGTGTAAAATCCTGATGACACACTGAATATTGGTGACATTTAAACTGCGGCCAGATATTGAGCTTCTTCTGATCATTGAGAATCGGTATGTAACATAACTACTTGGTTTATGTATCACCAAGTTACAAAGCTTGCTAAACTAAACATATTGCATTCTTCGAGTTCCAGCAAGGGTGCTTCTTCATTCTCTTTCCCGTGATGCTTGACAAATAAGGATAGATGTTATCTTGATATACAGCCTTGAATACCTCTTCAATTTATCATGCATGCAAATGGAATATTTCTTCTTCTTCAGATGCCAAGATCACATGCGAGTTTAACTTGGCTACTCATCTTTTTTTATTGAGATTCCCATCAGCTCATGTGTTATGACAGTTTTAGGTTTTGACCACTGTCATGTCATTATCAGTAGCTATAGATCTTCATAGTTACTCATAGCCATATAACCAAAACTTCATAGCCATTGAAGGTCTTTTGCTATAGCCATCCTTAGCCACTGATAGCATTTGCTTAGTAGTTGATGGACTGATATAGATAGTTGTTGATACTCTATCTTTACTAGTAGTTGATGACTCAATTCACTTAATCTGAATTACATGGAACTGGATAATTACACTTAGCCATCCTATTCTAGATTATCCATTGAGTCAACATGACCTTTGAATGAATAATTGTGTTGCAGCCTGTTTATTGTCTTTCTAATAGAAGATGTAAACTGCAACTGTGAGATTACTTTTGTAATTGTAACAGATCATTTCTTTAAATAAACCTTATGTGGCAAGTCGAGAAACAGACCACCTGAAAATTTTAAATATATGTGTTCATATTTTATCTCACAAGTACTGATTATCTTCAAAATTTTAATTTGTATTTAACCTCCCTTTTACAAATTAACCTAAGTTGATTGTTAGTGGATAAAAAGGCGTTGATACATAATTTTCTATGAGGACTATACGATAACACGCGCCTCCATTAGATTATCAAGAATAAAATTATAAATGTAATTTGCTAAATAAAATATAAGGTACCTGATAAATTAGTCTATTTCTGAATTTTGGCCTTTTAAAAATGTGGGTATCAATCTGTAAGTATAATTATATGCAGACCGTTGCGAGGGAAATATTCTTTGACAAGGATAAAATTTGAAACTTAGATTCAATATCGTTTAGAGGGAAAGGCCTTTTATGGGTGGAGTTTTTTATTTTACTTTTTTTAAAGTCCAACGAGGATTATTTATTCCAGATTCTTTTCTCAAAACCCTAAACCTAGGACGGCGAAAATATCGGTGGCCTCTTACAACTTGAGATTGTATAAAACATCAGACAATTTGTCAGCTCTTAGTGCAGTCTCAATTGATTTGGAGATAAATATACTTGTGGGAAGGAATACATGGGATGTATAACAATTTTTATCTTAAACTATTACATATTTATGATAAAATAATCAAGTTAAATAAAATTGTAAATAGCGCGTAACTTCAATAAAATTGCAAACTACATATCTGCAGCTTTTAAATCAATAAGAGTATCATAAATGCATGAACATATGTACATAGGAGAAAACTTGATAGACAAAACCAATGATAGTATAAACCAACTTCAGTGGTTATGTACTCTGCATCATGAACCCATGCACAATTCATACCAAAACCATTATGCATGGATGAAATTATGTTTGCTAAAAAAACTTTATTTTTTTAGAACTTGGTATGTAAGAATTTTCATGTATACAGTTCAATCTATATGTTAATGTACTATCGAGTTTAATTTTTATACCAAATGAGCTGTAAATGACAATATGTTTACATTAAACAAAAACATAATAAAGTCAATTTACGCTTTTTATGAATAATGGATATAATTTTGTACACGAACGCACTACAAAAACAAATTTAAATAAAATAGTTGAATAAATCTTACACTGTACCAAATATTCAATATCAAGTGTACTTAGTTCGTAACTCAAATACATCTCAATTATAAATGATTACAAGATAATAAGATTACACACACCAAATTAATTTTATTGCTAACAAGATAACTACATAGGTAAAGTTTAACACTAACATCATGAATAGTGGTCACACTACAATATCTCAGGATTTTAAAAATTATAATAGAATGTAATTCCTGTCTCTCCAGTGTTTTTATGCTAGTGATTACAATTGAACCATCTCTGAGATGATGCACAAAGCGAGAAAGTAGTAAAGAATTCCTCTTGCACATGGCAGTTTTTTATTACACCAACTAGGCGATAGTCCAGGTCAGTTCAACTTTTTGAACTACAGGACATCATGTACTGGACTACTGGTTAAGAAACTCATGAGATTTTTAGTGTTACGCCCAGATCTCCTTCGTACTGCAAGAACGACCTTCGGCCTCTTATGAACTACCTTTGGCTTCTACCTGAAAAGGAAAAGAATGCGAGGGATTGTCCCCCGATTCACCTCTGGCATGAGAATAAAAATCTTGATGTAGAGTCGGTTTTGGAAATACAAGAAAGTAGAGAGTATGTGAGAGAATGAATTTGTCATGTTTTTGTCTTACTTTTCCAATGGTTTTATACCTAAATTCACAATGAATGATCTTCCGTTACACCTTAGTAATGAAGAGGAGTGAAAAGGGGGCGTTATGATTGTAGAATACCAATGGTTGGAGGAATATTGGGCCTTCGGTCCATGGAGCTCTGTGGGACTTTTACGTTGGGCCTTCGTCCCAATAGTGTGGTCGTCTAGTGGGCCTTCATTCTCTGAGCCTTATAGGGCCCATAACTAACATGTCCCTGTCCTTCGGCTGGACCTTCGGTCGGGACAATGGACATCGATCTCAGCCCATCTTGGGGTGAGGAAATGCTACGAAGATCATTTCGGTCTCGATCTTGTTCATACACGTGGCAATATCGTGAGGGACTGGTCCCATTTAAGGAGGACAGTTGTCCCATTACCGTGGCCCTTGAATTCCAACAGTTTCATTCGTGACCCTTGAATTTCAAAATTCTTTAAACCCGGACTCTTGGCTCCTAATCAGTTTTTGGCACCCAAAGGTTTTTGCGGGGCCCTATATATACTTGATCAGTTTTTAGTTTCCTCACTTTCTTATCCAAGTCGCAAAAACTCTTCCAAAAGCACTCTTAAGTCACATTTCTTCAGGGCTGGAAAATTGTCGAGACGGGTAGCGTAAGTTTAACGCTTTCAGACCACCCCATTCCTCTCCAACAACACCTTGATATCGGTAAGTGTTTTAATTTTTTATTAAGAGTTTTACATGCCTTATTTTAAAGTTCTTTCGTGTTTCCTTTTTGTTGATGTCTTTTTTGAACTTTTTCTACATTTTTCCAGTTTTTGGGTTATCTTCTTCCCCTTTTCTTATTTTTTGGAGGCAGTAACAGGGTTTAAAGAGGGCATGCGATGTTTTCTAAGGAAAAAACTCTCTTTCGAGAGATTTTTCTCTAGAACATCCTTCGAGAGCCGACCCTAGGTGTCTTCGTTCTTCATCCAGTGGGTTTAAAGATGGCCTGCAGGTAGTTTGGGGGCAAGAACTTCCTTCAGGAAGATCTTGACTTAAAACATCCTTCGAGAGCCGACCCTGGACATTTTTCTTTTCCAAAGCTTAGTTCATTTGGTTCTGGACATGTACTCGGTCCTTTTCTTTGTGTCTTTTTTCTATTTTCTTTGCCCGAGTACATGGACTACCAGTCTCCTTATTTTTGTATACAGGAACATAGACCGAATAAACACTTTGGCAAGAACTTCAACTTCTCGGCTGAGCGGACGGGGAGAGACTTGTTTGCTATTTGTTGCTTCTTTTCCAGCGGCCAACAATAGGTCCGAGCTGGCGAAGGCGAGGGTAGAAGCGATGTTCGATGATTACAAGGTTCCTTACGGGGCCTGCTGGTTGTGCCATGCCGAAGAAGGCGGGAGGATTTATGACACCCCTGGAGTATCGCGGGGTTATGGAGACCATGTAGTTGGCATTTCTGAGGCGGCGTTTAAGTGTGGGTTCCGAGTCCCGCTATTGAGGATCCCTCGGCATCTCTTTTTCCAGATGGGGATCGCTTTAGGATAGATGGACCCGAACAGTTTCATCTATATAAATTGCTACCAGAATAGGTGTTTTCAGGAAGGGGGTGGAGCCGTTGACCAGGCTCTTCTAGTTTTACCATGACTTCTAGAGGAACCCGAAGAGCTCGGGATTCTACACCATATCCTCAAGGGCTGGTCGTCCGGACTGGACGGTGACCAATTCCAATAACAAGATGACCCACATCCATTAGTGTTACATCAATGGGCCAAAGCTGGCCCAGTTCTCGACCTGGCGGGAGGTCAATCCCACGAAGGTCATTATTCCCAATCTGAGCAACAATGAGAAGGAGTTGTACACCCACTTGGTTGATGTCAGCATGGAGAAGCTGACCCCGATAATTACCGTAGCCAGGACTAAATCTACGGTTTTGGGGTGGGGGTAACGAGTCTTTCTCTTTCGTTCTTTTATTTTCCTTAGATAATTATTTTTTGTTCGAATTACTCATATTTCCCATTCTTCGTCTAAACCTTTTCTTTATTTCATTTTCAGTGTCTTCCATGGAGGCTCTTTTAGAAAGAAAGAGGATGAAGGTTGTTGCTAAGAAGGTGGTTGAAGTGGCTGCCAAGGCTGGTGAAGGAACATGAAGGCAAGCCCTCTTAGAAGGAGCTCGAGAGGGAGCCGGAGGTGGGTAGGTAGGAGCCTCTGCCTACGGTCGAGGAGGAGGAGGAGGAAGGCCAGGGCGGCCAGGGAGGAGCTGAGGAGAGTTTAAAGCGGCAGAGGGGTCATGACAGCATCATCCAGACACATGTCCCAGAGTTGGGGGTGCTAACGAGTGATCATGTCGTCTACCATTCGATGGAGAAGACGAAGGAGGTCACTCCGGACCTTTTACGAGGGCTTAAACTTCCGGCCGACCGGTCGGTTTATGCTGCAGCCACCCCGGTGGAGGCATGCTCGGAGCTTTTGGCCTTTCTCTCTCTAGTACCTGTTTGCCTTTTGTACATATATATTCTTTTTATTCGCCTTACTTTAGTTTATTTTTATGTCTTCCTATTCTGCATCCTGAAAATATTTTGCCTTGACTTTTTTCTCCCTTTTCATGCCATTCCTTAGGCTGCGTCCATGGCGGAAAAGGTTCAGGAGATGCAGGGCCGAATGTCTAAGGTTTCAGAGTTGGAGAGGAGGGCAACGACGACCGAGGAAGAACTTCGTCGGATGTAGTTGCAGAATGAGACCCTGGACGGACAGGCCAATGTGTTGATCGGTGACAAGTAGAGCCTAGAGGGAGACTTGGCAAGGGCCAACAGGTGGATCGAAGGGTACAATGTCCAGCTGAAGAAAGCGCGGAGGGAGCTTCGGAAGAAGCAGAAGACCTTGGACCTTACTGATTAGCGCTGCTTTCAGTTCGATATGGACCATATGCTCAAGAAGGCACATGAGCTTGGCTGGGACTACAAGTAGCTTCTGGATAAGTCACTTGAAGATCCCATAGGTCGTTCCTATGATGCAGTAGAGCCAATAGCCGTCTCCTCTGATGAAGACGAGGACCTCTTGGATCCGGAGCTTCAGTAGAAATTTGTACTTAGTATTTTTTTAATTCTAATTTGTAATTGATACTCAAGCCTTCGTGCTTCACGCTTTTAATTACCTTCAGGCCTTTTATATATTTCTGCATTTTTTTCTGTCGTGCTTTTACATAGTTTTATCACGTCTTCAACTTTATATATATATATCATATTTTGCCTTACCGATTTATTTTTCGTCACACTCTCTTTATTTCCATTCGTACTGTATCTTTAGCTTCATTTTTTGCCCTAACAGTTTTTGTGTAATATTTATCTTCGGCCTCGAGTGTTAAGGGGACAAGTTGGTAGTTCGAACGGAAAACTTGGGCCATTAAGATTGCCAAAAAAATTGTCATTTTGGGCGAAGGATTAAGAGGGTCACCTTCTTTGAGATTGTCCCTAGGCAAGTCTTCCTTCGTTTCTTCGATATCACCCCTAGACAAGACCTTCCTCACTCTCAAGGTTTACTTGTAAAAGTTGTGTGAAATTTTATGTTGAGAACGAAGGGCTTGTCTTCTTTGGGATCACCCCTAGGAAAGACCTTCTTCATTCCTTTAGTAATAATGTGCTTTTATGATGGACAAAATTACAAGTGAAGAATGCTCTTCGTTCGTCCTTTTCGTGTTTATCTAATTTAATAATTCATAATAATTATAGGGAAAAGGATATTATTCTGTTTTGGATCACCCCTAAATAATATTCATTTGCCCTTTTGTTTTAAGAAAACCAAACACGGCGGGCGAGGGGTTTATCTTCTTCGGGATCACCCCTAGATAATACTTTTTCGCTCGTGCGGTTTGTTACAATTTTAAAGTAATAAATTCGTGCGAAGGAAGTGCATTTTTATTTGATAAGTAAGTCATTACACTTTTCACATAGAATTCAGAATGAAGTACAAATGGGAAATAAAAGAAATTTTCCTTATTGATAAAATTTTCGAAGGCGACTAGCATGTCAAGTGTTTTTGATTGCTTCTTCGGCCAGTGTTTACATCTTGTAAGTTCCGGGACGAACGGTCTCAATTACTTTGTAAGGCCCTTCCCAGTTTGGCTGAAGCTTCCCTTGTTTCTGAAAGGAATATGTCCTAAGTCCAATCATGTATTAGGATTTAGGAATAACTTTTATGTAATCTGTTTTGATTTCATTGATATTAATAAAAGACTTGTTTTGTTTTTATTACGGGCTCTATCTATTTAAGTGTTTAAATAAGATATATCATAGTTTAGAGTAAAGCTTTTTATGGATTATGATGAGATCATAATAGTGAGACCTAAAAGATGATAACTTTAAACTTAAATAGTTCCTGGTCATAGGATTACTAACTGGTAATTAATAATCCGCAAAGATCGGTACATACTATGTTTGCTTCATTTTGAAGGATGTCTGTTCTCATAGATATTTGTGTGGTGACACTATAGCTAGTATGTAGGTGCTTATTATAGAATAAGTTAACTGAACATGACTCGCACAGCTGAACAACTGATGGAGTTCACGCACGTGTCAGCAGTTGTTCACATAGTGATAGTTGTACAAGTATCCTTAGACTTGAGGTCATCATAGTCATCTTGTGTACACTGAACTATGCTTTGGTTTAGTTCTTAGTCTCCAGGGACAATTATTAGGGCTCTACTGGGTATAGGAATTTGTACACGAAGATAGTGTATGATCAATAAAGGATCTACCCCTTCCAGTGAAGGAACGAATGTTCAAGGCTGATCCATTTATGCTAGTTCAGGAATCTCTGGCCAGAGTGAATGAAATTAGAAAGGAGTTTCTAATTTGCATAGAACTAAGCATAGTAATGGTAAGCAAGTGATTAAATTAGATAGTCTTGACACGAGATCCATGCCTTGTATTTAATCAGGACATTGTAGGGTAGAAGGAGTTTATTGTACGGTAACTATTCACTGAATAGGTTCTTGGTATTCTAAGCAGTGAATTCATATTATCCGGATAGTCGCGATATGCTGAGAAGTATCCCTCACGATGTAGAATAAATATGATTAATTAATTAATCATATTTAATAAATTAGAGAATATATATAAATAATGATAAAATAGTTTTATTATTATTTATATCTACTATCGGCTTAATATTGAACCTACAGGGTCACACCATAAAAAGAGAATGATTTAATGGTGGAGGAATTAATTAATAATGGCTGATAATTATTTATTTATGAAATACATAATTAATTAGCAAATTTAATAATTGATTAAATGAGATTTAATTGATTATAAATTAATTAAGAAAAGTTCTTAATATTATTAATTAAGAATTTAATTTTTGGAAATTAAATCAAGAGAGAGAATTATTTCTAAGTGTTTAGAAAAAGGATTAATAATTAAAATGTGTTTTAATTAATAATGAGAATAATAAATGGGTTAATAATAATAATATTTTATGGGAAAATTTCAGCTAAAAATTTTGCCTATAAATATACTATTATAAACCTTATTTTCATTCCAACCCGAACCCGAACCCAAATTTTTCAGAAAAACCTAATTCTCTCCACCTCCTACTCCTCCTTAACGTCGTTTTCTTGGTGCATACCGGTGGAGTGCTTCACGTTTGAGGAGCAGCTGCTAAGAATCTCCGATCGTTGCTTTTGGATCGCTATTAAAGGTTAGTAATCAATTCATATGTTTTAATCACGATTTATATGCTTTTATTTGGATTTTATATGTGTAAAAAGTGTTTTACCATGCCTCCGCTATGATTAAAAATCTAACAATGGTATCAGAGCATAGGTTGTATGCATATAGATTGGTGGTAAAAATTTCAGAATTTTATGTGCTTGTATGAATTAATTATGATTTTTACAAGTTATATTATGGATTAATTATGTCTGATGAGAAATCGTTTCTCAGAATAATTTTGAATGTTGATTTGGGTTCTACAAGTATTGTAGATCGTCTGGGTATTTTTTTCATAATTTTATGATGTATAGATTTTTTATTATGAATTTTTGAAGATCTTGCAATTAAATTCGTGATTAAATAATCATGTATATATATAAATTGTTAGTATGTATGTATATATCTGCATCTGCTGTGATGTTACTGCTGCACGGAAAAAGAAGAAGACAGAGAAGGATGGCGGCACACTGTTCGAAAAAGAATGTCAGACGGCGAATCGCAGAAAGGAGAGGACCGCGCGACTGCCACGCGCGCGTGGGGTTCACGCGCTCCTGGCCCACGCGCGGCGCGTGGCTGACATGCGCTGGTCAAAGGTCAGATATCATGCTGACATCATCAGATGATGTCATGCTGACGTCAGCACAGGGGTTAGGGCGCGTGAGGCGCGTGTGCGCGTGGGGGCGCGGGGGGAACCTTGTTTCGGCGCGTGAGGGCGCGTGGTAGCTCAGATTTGGGCGATTTTGGTGCCGCTGGATTCGTCTTTTCGAGACGCTTCTAATGGTATATTATATGATATTTTATGAAATTTTTTTGAACTATTTATAGCTAACAGAAGTGTTTTAAAGCTATTTTTGACTGTTTTAATAGCTTTTAAATGCTTCATGTGATACATAGAGATGTATAATGCTTAGACCAATATGCTAGATGATGTAACATGCCTACCTTGATGTTTATTCATGTTGATATATGTGATATATGCTTAGTTTATCATGCGATGATAGATTTAGGTGAACTTAAATAAACATAAGGCGTTTGTTAGACAACCTAGTATAGTGAAAGTGTTTCATAACCTTAATAATAATATTATGAATACAATCATGAGATTCTTGTGTTTATGAAACACGTAATTGAATATGAATTTTCGATATGAGAGAAAGGATGATTCTGTCAACAACAGATTTCTATCTGTAAGAAAGGGTTATTAAGTGACGCCTCTTGACAATGCTCCACCCGATCTGGGAATCATCTGATTATTGATTATTGATTTGAAATATTTAATTTAAAAGGAAGAATCTCTTTATAATATGATTATGATTGTAATGTAATATAATCCCTCTAAAATTAAATTATATCAAGTAGTAATTGGCCAATGATATAACGGGCTTGTGTCGGTCATACCCTTCCAACATGATAGAAAGTAGTTCTTATTTTTAAATCATTGTCGGTTCGTGCTACAGCCGAGGGCTTTGATTTCGAAATAAGAAATACTTGTCTATTACATAGAGATGTGTACATTGAATTAGAATCTAAAGGTCGGTACGTGCCACAGCCGTGGGCCTTTGGGGACTGATTCAATTGTACGGAATGTTGGGTTAGACTTGACTTAGAATATTGAGTTTGTCGTGCCACAGCCGTGACTCAATTATTCAAGAGGCTAAAGTTTGATTAGGGAATAACATAAGATGTAATTGACAAGACTTGTCTGCCTATTGAACATTACATGGCGGTTCGTGCTACAGCCGGGGTTGTGTAATGGAATGTAGGATCCCTATTCCCACTAGTATTATGAATGCTTAATTTTTCACGTAGGGGGTTGAATAAATTAGATAAACTAGTGGGAGCCACTTATGAATAAAGACCCGATTCATATAGTGTTTTAAAAATAAAATCGAATATTTGCTAAGTGTTGTTATGTGTTTATCATTTACAGATTTACAATATACATTATGTCTTCTACATTATCACTCAAGAGCATACTGGATGCTCACAAGTTGAATGGTCCTAATTATGCTGACTGGCTTCGAAACTTGAGAATTGTTCTCAGGATTGAGAAGCTGGAATACGTGATTGACTCACCTAAGCCTACTGAACCTGCTAGTGATGCACATAATGATGAACATGTTGTGTCTCGTAAGTGGGTAGATGATGCAAATGTTGCTCAATGCATCATGCTAGCTTCCATGAACATTGAGCTACAAAAGCAACATGAGCATATGGATGCTCACACTATCCTCATGCATCTACAAGAGTTGTATGATGTGGCAGGGAGGACAGCTCGATATGAGATATCGAAGGAGCTGTTCGGTTGTAGGATGTCTGAGGGATCATCTGTGAATGACCATGTACTTAAGATAATCAATTTGATTGAACATCTTGGACAATTTGGTTTTGCCATGGATGGGGAGCTGAGCCAAGACTTGGTCTTGCAATCGCTTCCGAGTTCGTTCTCGCAGTTTGTTGTGAACTTTCACATGAATAAGTTGGATGTCGGCCTGCCTGAACTCCACAACATGTTGAAGACTGCAGAATCGAATTTTCCCCCTAAGAAGAGTTCTGTTCTTCTAATTGGTGAAGGTTCCAATCCTAAGAAAAGGAAGAGGAACCCTTCCAAGAAGAAGAAAGTAGGTGAGAAAATGCCGGTTCCACCAAAAGCTGAAGACCCCAAGAGCAAAGTTGTTTGCTTTCACTGTAACAGGGTGGGGCACTCGAAGAGGAACTGCAAGGTTTACCTTGCAGAATTGAAGAAGAAGAAGGGTAGTGAGACTACCGCTTCTGATTCAGGTATGTTCATGATAGAAGTGAATATGTCATTAAATCAAATTTCTACTTGGGTATTAGATACCGCATGTGGTTCTCATATCTGCAATTTGTTGCAGGGACTAAGGAGAAGTAGGACTCTTGAGGAAGAGGAGGTGATTCTACTGATGGGAAATGGAGTAAGAGTTGCTGCTAAAGATGTAGAATTATTTCATTTATATATGCCTACGGGCAAGACTATTGTTTTAAATAATTGTTATTTTGTTCCCTTGATTGTGAGGAATATTATTTCTATTCCCATGTTAGACTTGGCTGGATTTTCATTTATTATTGAGAATAATGAATGTTCTATTCTTAGAGATAATATTCTTTATGGACGTGGTACTTTAAATAATGGTATGTGTAAATGTGACATAATTTACTTCAGATTGAACAAACTAATAAAAAAAAGGGATGATGAAAATCTCACTTCATTGTGGCACTGCAGTCTCCATTTAGTAGACATGAGAGAGGGCTGCAAATTTGCTAGGAATGGTACACACAGATGTATGTGGACCAATGTCTACGCAAGCCATGGGTGGATTTTCATACTTCATTACTTTCATGGATAATAGATCTAGATTCGGATTTATGTTTGATGAAACACAAGTCTGAAGCCTTTGAAAAGTTCAAAGAGTATAAGTATGAAGAGGATAAACAAACCAAACATAGTATTATAATTCTTCGATTAGATCGAGGTGGTGAATACTTGAATGGAGAGTTTATGGATTATCTCAAAGTAAATGGTATAGTCTCCCAGTGGACGCCTCCAGATTGGTATCTGAAAGGAGAAATCGAACTTTGTTAGACATAGTTCGGTCCATGATGAGCTATGCAAATCTTCCAGTATTCCTATGGGGTTACGCATTGGAAACCTCAGCATATTTATTGAATAAGGTGCCTTCCAAATCTGTTCCTCAAACTCCGTATTAGATATGGAAAGAAAGGAAACCGAGTCTTAAACACGTTAAGATTTGGGGATGTCCAGCTTATGTCAAATAAGTTGACCTAGATAAGCTGGAATATCGATCCGTAAAATGTAGTTTTGTGGGATATCCTAAAGAGACTTTAGGGTATTACTTTTACACCGACCATCGGGTGTTTGTCTCCAGACATGCTACTTTCTTGGAAAAGGAGTTTATCCTTGAAGGAAACAGTGGGAGCAAAATTGAACTTGATGAAGTTCAAGAAGCACAAACTACTACGGATCAAGTGGAAACACCTGTTCTGACTGAATAACCTTCTGTGGAACAGCCCATTCGTAGGTCAGGGAGAGTGTCTCACCAACCTGAGAGGTAATATGGCCTTGTCATTGAGAATGACAATGAGTTGTCGATCATTGATGATGACGACCCTGTGACCTATAATGAGGCTATGAGTAGTGTTGACTCAGAGAAATGGCATAGTGCCATGAAATTTGGAATGAAATCTATGTATACGGGATACAAAAGAATGATTAGAGCAGATGGCCAGGCGGAGACCTTTAAGGCCATGATTTTGGAAAAAGGATTCAAACAAAGGCAATGGATTGACTTTGATGAAACCTTTTACCTGTAGCCCTGTTAAAATCAGTTCGGATTTTGCTTGCGATTGCTTCTTACTATGACTATGAGATCTAGCAAATAGCCAGATGGTTTTCTTTCCAAGAGAAATGAAAACCTAGTGTGTAAGCTGCTGCGAACCATATGTGGTTTAAAGCAAGCTTCTCGTAGATGGAACATCCGTTTTGATGAGACAATCAAAGAGTTTGGTTTTATGAAAAAATGTAGATGAACCATGTGTCTACAAAAGGGAGTGGGAGCGCGATAATATTTCTTGTGTTGTATTGAAATAGAGTTGGCACACATAACAACATAGCAGACCCACTCATAAAGCTACTTTATGAAAGTCACTTTGATCGTCATAAAGACTAGATGGGTATTAGATACCAGAGTGATTGGCTTTAGTACAAGTGGGAGATTAAAAGGAATATGTCCTAAGTCCAATCATGTATTAGGATTTAGGAATAACTTTTATGTAATCTGTTTTGATTTCATTGATATTAATAAAAGACTTGTTTTGTTTTTATTACGGGCTCTATCTATTTAAGTGTTTAAATAAGATATACCATAGTTTAGAGTAAAGCTTTTTATGGATTATGATGAGATCATAATAGTGAGACCTAAAAGATGATAACTCTAAACTTAAATAGTTCCTGGTCATAGGATTATTAACTGGTAATTAATAATCCGCAAAGATCGGTACATACTATGTTTGCTTCATTTTGAAGGATGTCTGTTCTCATAGATATTTGTGTGGTGACACTATAGCTAGTATGTAGGTGCTTATTATAGAATAAGTTCACTGAACATGACTCGCACAGCTGAACAACTGATGGAGTTCACTCACGTGTCAGCAGTTGTTCACATAGTGATAGTTGTACAAGTATCCTTAGACTTGAGGTCATCATAATCATCTTGTGTACACTGAACTATGCTTTGGTTTAGTTCTTAGTCTCCAGGGACAATTATTAGGGCTCTACTGGGTATAGGAATTTGTACACGAAGATAGTGTATGATCAATAAAGGATCTACCCCTTCCAGTGAAGGAAGCGAATGTTCAAGGCTGATCCACTTATGCTAGTTCAGGAATCTCTGGCCAGAGTGAATGAAATTAGAAAGGAGTTTCTAATTTGCATAGAACTAAGCATAGTAAATGGTAAGCAAGTGATTAAATTAGATAGGCTTGACACGAGATCCATGCCTTGTATTTAATCAGGACATTGTAGGGTAGAAGGAGTTTATTGTACGGTAACTATTCACTGAATAGGTTCTTGGTATTCTAAGCAGTGAATTCATATTATCCGGATAGTCGCGATATGCTGAGAAGTATCCCTCACGATGTAGAATAAATATGATTAATTAATTAATCATATTTAATAAATTAGAGAATATATATAAATAATGATAAAATAGTTTTATTATTATTTATTTCTACTACCGGCTTAATATTGAACCTACAAGGTCACACCATAAAAAGAGAATGATTTAATGGTGGAGGAATTAATTAATAATGGCTGATAATTATTTATTTATGAAATAAATAATTAATTGGCAAATTTAATAATTGATTAAATGAGATTTAATTGATTATAAATTAATTAAGAAAAGTTCTTAATATTATTAATTAAGAATTTAATTTTTGGAAATTAAATCAAGAGAGAGAATTATTTCTAAAGTGTTTAGAAAAAGGATTAATAATTAAAAGGTGTTTTAATTAATAATGAGAATAATAAATGGGTTAATAATAATAATATTTTATGGGAAAATTTCAGCTGAAAATTTTGCCTATAAATATACTATTATAAACCCTATTTTTATTCCAACCCGAAACTGAACCCAAATTTTTCAGAAAAACCTAACATCGTTTTCTTGGTGGATACCGGTGGAGTGCTTCACGTTTGAGGAGCAGCTGCTAAGGATCTCCGATCATTGCTTTTGGATCGCTATTAAAGGTTTGTAATCGATTCATATGTTTTAATCACGATTTATATGCTTTTATTTGGATTTTATATGTGTAAAAAGTGTTTTACCATGCCTCCGCTACGATTAAAAATCCAACAGTTTCGCCGGCGTGGATGCGGCTAGTTCCCGTAGGACCAAATCTCTAATGCCGAATGACCTCTTCATTATTCCTGAATCATAGTGTTGGGTTGTCTGTAGTAGGTACTTTACATTCCTTTGATGGGAAACCTCTCTTTTTTCTTTTAATAAATCCAGTTCTGTAAGACTCTAGGCCCACTACGACCGGTACCAGGGCATCCGTCCTGTATGCCAGCCTGAAGGGAGTTTCCCCGATGGAAGATCTGGTCATTGTTCGGTATGCCCACAAGACCCAGGGTAACTCTTCGGCAAATCTTCCCTTGGTTTCACCTAACCTTTTCTTGACCCCTTAAAAGATTATCTTGTTGGTTGCTTCGATCGCCCCATTTACCTAGGGATGCGCAACTGAGCTGAACTTCTGTTGAACCCCAAAGTGATGCAGAAACTTTCGGAACTTGTTCCCAACGAACTGTATTCTGTTGTCCGTGACACAAAGTTTCAGAATCCCGAACCTGAGAATGATCTACTCAAGAAAGAACTTTTTGGCCGCTTCTTCGGTTATGGCGGATAACGGCCCGCCTTCGACCCACTTGGTCATGTAATCGATGGTGATTTTGCTGTATTTTGCTTGTCTGGTGCTGGTAGGGAGAATTCCAACAATATCTACGGCCCACATGGCAAACGGAATGGGGCTAAAGATATAAGTCATTTCCTCGGAAGGCCACTTAGGGACAATGGCAAATAGCTGACACTACTTGCACTTCTTTGCATATTCGCTCGTATCGGCTCGCAAAGTCGGCCAAAAGAACCCTTCCTGAAGGATCATGAAGGCGAGAAACTGACCAACCAGATGTTCTCCGTAAATCCCTTCGTGTACCATTTTCAAGGCCTAATGTTGTTCTTTGACATTTAAGCACCTCAAAAGGGGTTGACTGATCGATTGATGATATATCCTCCCATTAACGATAGTGTAGCTTGATACCATATACCTTACTTTTAGGGATTCCGTTCGGTCCAGGTGAAGGATTCCTTTTTCCAGAAAATTCTGGATAGGGTCATCCAATCGACGCCTTGGTGTATCTCAAGACAACTTTCTTTTCCATTGAAGGCGTCTTGGCTTCGGTGAGATAGATAGAACCGGTCAAGCTCTATGTCTCAGCTGAAGCTAGCCTGGATAGGGCATCCACCCTACTATTATTTTCCCTTCCTATTTGACTCAGCTCAAAAGTTTTAAATGAGAAAGAAGAATATTTTACCTTAGCGGTGTAAGCCTTCGTCCGAGGATCCCTTTGTTCATACTCTCCTAAAAAGTGCTTGAATACGAGCATGGAGTCACTAAATGCCCTCAAATTCTTCGCCTCAAGGCTTCAAGCTAACTTCATTCCTGCCAAGAGGGCTTTATATTCCGCTTCATTATTGCTGAGGGGGAAGTCAAACCGTATAGCTTGACATATTTCAAACCCGTCAGGGCCGGAGAGGTTTAGGCCGGCCCCATACTTCTTCCCGACGACCGATCCGTCCACAAAAAGCTTCCATTTACTCGAGGTACGAATGAGTTGTTCCTCCAGTGTGAGGTATTTCGGCCCGGAGAATGTGCATTTGACCATAAAATATACCAAAGTTTGTTCTTTGATCGCCATTTGGGGGACGAACTCAAGTTCGTATTCCCCCAGCTCGATGGACCAAGCCACAACCCTTTCCGAAGTTTCTGCCCTTGTCAAAATTTTCTTCAAAGGTTGATCGGTGATGATCTGAAATGTTAAGCCTTGAAATTAATGTCACAATTTTTGGGAGGCCATGAACAACCCATATGTGAATTTCTCGATATTAGGGTACCTTGTTTCTGCATCCTTAAGCACATGGGACACGTAGAAGACATGATGTTGGTTCCCCTCATAATTTTTTACAAGTACGGCCCCCAATTGTTCAGTCGGACATAGCCAAGTAAAGCTGATGGGTTTCCTTCAGATCCGGCCTCATTAAGAGTTGGGCCTTAGTGAGATATTCTTTTACTTCTTCAACGCCTTTTAACATTCGAGCCCCTACTCGAAATTCTTTGACCCCTTAAGAACGGCGAAGAAAGGGAGTGCTTTCTCGGCTGACTTGGAGATGAAATTCCAAATGAAAGCCAGTCGTCCGGTCAGCTTTTGGATGTCCATAATGAATTTAGGAGCTTCCATGTTGATAACTGCTTCAATTTTCTCTGGGTTCGCCTCTATCCCTCAGGCGCTGACCATGTAGTCCAGAAACTTTCCACTTGCCACTCCAAACGTGCACTTGTTCGGATTTATCCTCAAGTTATTCCTTCGGAGAGTCTCGAAGCATTCTCTCAGATCTTCGACATGATTTTGGAACAGGGATTTCACGATCATGTCATCCACGTAGGCCTCCATATTTCATCCAATTTGCTCCTTGAACACTGTGTTCACCATTCGCTGAACTATGGCTCCAACATTTTTAAGTCTGAAGGGAATTTTAATATAAGCATAGGTTCCCTTCGGAGTTATGAACCCTATCTTGGGCACATCTTTGCCGTTCATGGCAATTTGATGATAACCATAAAAAGTATCAAGAAAACTAAGTACCTGATATCCGGCCGTGGCATCTATTAGTTGGTCGATGTTGGGCAAGGGGTAGTGGTCCTTCGGGCAAGCTTTGTTGAGATCTGTGTAGTCCACGCAAATCCTCCACTTCCCATTGGATTTCTTAACGATCACCATGTTATCTAACTAGTCAGGATACTCAATTTCTTCTATAAACTTAGCCTCCAACAGCTTCTCCACTTCGGCCTCAATGACCTTTTGTCGTTCGGCTGCGAAGGTTCTTTTCTTCTGCTTCACCGGTTTGGCCTTGGGCTGCACATTAAGGCAATGCTTAGCCGTCTTGGGATCCAAACCAGGCATATCTTCTGGCCCTCAGGCGAACACATCATGGTACTACCGAATCACCGCAATAACCTTTTCCTTTAGATCTTTCTCCCTGTTTCTCCCAATTCGAACCATTTTGCCCGAATACCTAGCATATAGTTCAACTTCTTTGACTTCGGCGGCTGGCTCGGCGATCAGAATCGAAAGATCTGCCCCGAATTTTTCCAATTCGATGTTCAGGGTCTCTCCGCTTCCACTGGGTTCGGCCTCAGCTCTTTTTCTTTTTCCAATATTATCTGGCTTTTCTTAGGTATGATCTTTTTCTAAGTCTTCTACCATGATTATTCGGGCGGTTTTCTGATCGCCCCTCATCTCTCTTACCCCCTTCCCAGTTGAGAATTTGAGCTTAAGGTGGGGTATGGACTCTACCTCCTCAAAGGTTGACAAGAATGGCCTTCCTGTGGACTTTCAATCTGAACCACATAGAACTTTACTGGCTTCTCAACAGTATATGGTAACTTTCCCAAAAGGACGGGAAGGATGATCGTACTTACGAACTATATTGGGTGTCCTCTGAATGCGTAGAGAGGTGGTTCGTTACAAGGCTCTAGTTGTTCGCCCGCCAGGTTCATTTTACAATAAGTTTTGTCGAACAAGATGTTGTCCGAGCTTCCAGTATCCACGAGCACCTTCCAGATTTTGTTTTTCCCAATGAGAGGATTGATGATAAGGGGGTCATCATGTGGACGAATGACATTCTCATAATCTTCTATATTAAAATTCATGGGCATGTGGGGCTTCTCCTTGCCGAATTGATAGAGGTTGTACACTTGTCGGGCATACCTTTTCTTCACTATCTTACTATCTCTGTCTAGCACACTGTTCCCAGATATTGTCTTTACCTCACCCCTTATCATGTCTCTTCGTTCGGGCTCCTCAGCTTCCGATTCTTTCTGATTGTCCTTCGTCCCCAGTCTGTCCCTCAGATCTCGGACAAACTGATTAAGTTTGTTAGAAGCAATTGATGATATCAAACAGAAACTATCAGAAGTTCATTTCAGAATTTACATATCAATGGATGCTGATGACAACATCAACGGATGATGAAATATCAGCGGATGATAGGATATCAACGGATGATGATTTTAATGGTTGATAATGTCAACGGATAATAAAATCAATATCTATCACATCAATTAATCTTTGAGGAGGAAAAGGAAACAGGAATTTCAAGGAGGTGAAGGACTTTATCTTAGAAGTAATAGTATAGGTTTCCTTGTCGTTAATAGAATAGGATTCCTTATACATTGGTAATTGTGCTCTATATAAAGCACAGATTAGGTTCATGCTATAAGCATTGTGACATTGTTATATCTTTCACATAACCTAGCAACTCTCAAGGATATTTGTTCAACCTTTCGAGAGAGTACTAGTGTAATAAGTTTTTATAAGATTAATATAAAAACTGTTGATTTTGTTGAAGCTTTGTCGAGTTGACTATATTAACTGTATTCACCCCCCCCCCTCTATAGTTGATTAAGGGCCTAACAATTGGTATCAGAGCTTGTTGTTAACGTATAAACAGTTTAAGATCTGAAGATTAATCAACCATGTCAGACAAAGGAGAAGAAGAAACACAGAATCTGGATCTGAAGCCACAACCCCCAGCCACATCACAGATAAATAACAACATGAGTAGGTATGAAGCAATCAAGGTGCCCATCCTGAAAGTGCATGAATATCCAATCTGGAAAGTCAGGATGGCCATGTGCTTGGAAGCCGCAGATCCTGAATATCTGAATGGAATCTATGATGGTCCTCACAAACCAATAAAATTAGTTGTTTCGCTTGCAGGAGAACCATAGAAGATGATAGACAAAGACAGGAAGGACTATACTCCTGAAGATATTTCGTCTATCATGAAGGATGCTAAGGTTAGACGTATCCTGCACAGTAGTCTTGATAGTGTTATGTCCAATAGAGTCATTGGATGTAAAATAAAAAAAGAGATATGGGATGTTTTAGAAGTAAAGTGTCAAGGTACAGCTGCTATAAAAAAGAACAGGAGGATAGTACTTACTCAAGAATATGAGCACTTTGACTCAATGGATAATGAATACCTAACTGAGATCTATGACAGATTTCAGAAGTTGCTGAATGACTTATCCCTTGTCAACAAAGAATATGATTTGGAGGACTCAAACTTGAAGTTCCTACTTGCTCTTCCTGAGAAGTGGGACTTTAAAGTCACATCAATCATGGATAACTATCAACTTGACATCACACCTCTAGATCAGATCTATGGTGTTCAAAAAACTCATGAACTAGAGATGGAGCAAAGAAACAAGAGGATAGGATCAAAAGCTAGACCAGTTGCACTCAAATTTGAAGAGAAGCCAAAGGAGAAAGCTAGGAGGAAAAGCTACTCCAAAGGGAAAGCCATGATTGCTAAGTCAGATACTGAATCATCAAATTCTGATGATGACTCAAATCCTGATACTGAATCATATACTGATAGTGATCACAACAACAATGAAGATATGGATCAAATGGCTACCCTAGTGGTTAAAAGCTTCAAGAAGATGGTCTATATAAACTTCAAGAAAGGGAGAAGATTTTCCAAAAATGGTTCCAGTTCCTCAAACTCTGATAAGCGAAACAACAGAAGAGATACTGATTGGAAGGAAGCTAGATCTGGAAAACCTGACAAGTCAAAAGAGAGATGTTACAACTGCGATAGACTTGGACACTTTGCAGCTGACTACAGAAAACCCAGAGCTGAGAAGAAACAAGCTTTGATCTCAAAGAAAAGAAACTGGGATGATTCATAAGACTCAGATGATGGGATCAACTATGCTCTCATGGAAAATGCTAATGTTGAGACAGACAATTCTGAATTAAAGGTACCTCAGTCTACTCTTGCATTTGATATTGATGATATCTATGAATTAAGATTATTTCTTAAGACTCTGCATGTTAGTTTTAGGGATCAAACCTTATAGAACAATATAATCAAGAGTGAAAACTCTGTGCTTAAGAAAAAGGAATGATTACCTAAAAACTGAGTTGCTTTCCATGCTAGAAATTCAAAAAGAAAGAGATAATGTTATTTATGTTAAAGAAAAATTGTTAGAAAACATGCTTATCTAGAAAAGGAGCTAGCTAAAGAAAGAGAAGTCATTAAACTTTGGACTAACTCAGGAAAGACAACTAAGGAAATCTTAAAAAATGGTTGTTGGGGATCAGTATTAGGATATTCAGCTAGATCTAATTCTGATATGAAAAGTGGAGAAGATACTGAGAAAACAGTACCAATAAAAACTGATAGTAAGGTCAAATTGAACAAGATTCAAATAAAGAACATTAAGTTTAATCCTAGTGCTAATTCTGTTAAGTCAATTCATGAGGAAGGTACTACCTCAGCACCTAAATCAAACTTAATTACTAAAAAAGAGTGAACAAGTTCACACAAATTCAGTAAATATTGGTTCAATGACTCAGAATCAGCTTAAGCAAAAGTTGAAGGATCGACACATGAAAGACAAGAGGAAAAGGTCTAGGAAAAATAGGAATGACAAGGTAGGTGTTAATAAGAATGGAAATTATGTAACCCCGCCTAATGCACCTAGAAAGACCTGTTTAGACTGTGGTAGCACTAATCATCTTGCTAATTCCTGCAGGAAGAATAAAGAGATAAAAGTTGTTTCTTCTAAATCAGAGTTTAGGAATAGAACAGCTAGATATAAAGCACAAAATCCTTGTTTTCATTATGGCAGTGTTTGGCACTCTATTTATACATGTAAAGAGTTTCACAGTTTGTATTATGATTTTTATAAACTGAAACCCTCTTTAGTTAAAGCAAAATCTGTTTCTGTATGTATAAATACTGATAGTAAGAATGTTAATATAAATTCTGATATAAAGTCTTTTGTTGTATATGTTAACAAACTTAAAAAGGCCAAATGATCCAAGCAAGTCTGGGTCCTTAAAAATACTAACTGATTCTAATTACTGATTATAGGGTGTCAGGAGGAATGTTATAGTGTGGGATAGTGGATGCTCAGGACATATGACTGGTTATAAATCCCTGCTATCAGAATTTGAGAAGAAGGCTGGCCCAAGCGTTTCTTATGGAGATGGCAACTTAGAAAAAATCTTGGGATATGGAAAAATCAAAGTTGGAAATCTCATCACTGAAAATGTAGCTCTAGTTGTAAGACTCAAGTATAATCTGATTAGTGTGAGTCAAATCTATGACAGAGGTTACCATGTCAACTTTTACAAGGAGCAATATAAAATTGTCAGTAAGTCTGATGGCAAGATCACATTGACTGGTGTGAGACATGGAAGTTTTATGAAGCCAGGGTCTCCACAAGAATTGATAATTCAAAAGTTTGTCTACTGAGTAGAGCATCTGTGGAAGACAGCTAGAACTGGCATAAAATATTTTCTCACCTCAACTTCAACAATATCAATGAACTTGTGAGGAAAAATCCTTGTAAGAGGATTGCCCAATGCAGTGTTTACTCCTGATGGCTTATGTGATTCATGCTAGAAAGCCAAGCAAAGGAAGACATCTTTCAAGAGTAAAATTGAATCCTCAATTTTTGAATTATATCATCTACTTTATGTTAATCTCTTTGGTCCAGTGAATGTTATGTCTATTGCCAAGAAGAGGTATGCACTTGTGATTGTTGATGAATATACTAGATAAGCATGGGTGTATTTTCTGCACACCAAAGATGAAACTCCGTCTGTTCTTCTTGATCATGTGAGGGAGCTGGAAAAAGGGTCAATATACAAAGTGAAGATCATTAGAAGTGATAATGGAACTGAATTCAAGAATAACTCAATGGAAGAGTTTTTCAAACTCAAGGGGATAAAATAAGAGTTTTTTGCTCCTGGAACTCCACCACAAAATGGAGTTGTTGAAAGAAAGAATAGAACTCTGATAGAAGCTGCAAGAACCATGCTAGAAGAAGCAAGGTTGCCTACCTACTTCTAGGCTGAGGCTGTACAAACTACTTGCTTTACACAAAATTTAACATTGATCAACAAGCATGGAAAGACACCATTTGAGATGGTGAAAGGAAATAAGTGTTAGTCCCTTAACAATATAGCAAGAATTACAGAAGGGGGGTTGAATGGAATTCTTGAACCTTTTTCTTGAAATAAAATTGTTCAACTCGATTATGGATATATTTGTTTTGATTAGCACAATGCGGAATGTAAACTTGAATGAATCAAAACATAAGTAATTAAAAACAAGTGTCTTTAAAAACTTTCTGGTGGATTTAAACAATTCCACCAGAGATATATTTAATATATCGAGAGGACTCTGTGTGCAGAAATGCTCACAGCTGCTTACATAAAATAGAACTGCTAAGAAAACAAGAAATGCTAAAGATAGTGCTTACAAAGATTTCTCTGTTTTTGTTTCTTAGCTATCTCAGTTATTTTTCTATTTGCTACTCTCTTGGTTTATATATTACCAAGATTACAAAGTCAAAAGAACTGAATAAATATAAAATCTAACAGTCTTGATCTTTGCTGCTTTTCGTCCTCTATTACCCAGTTAATGGGCTTCCACAGTGTACTTGTATCTAACTCAACGGCTGTGTGTCAGCTTTCACTGTTCAACTGATGTTTGAATCTTGATATGATCATCTATCGACTTTCTGATCATCCGTCGATGACTTAATTGATCATCCGTCGACTGCTATGTTAAACATCCGTTGATAGTCATTTGATCATCCGTCGAAGCTTTGTTAATCATCCGTTGGTAGCTATTTTGGCACTTGACTTCATTTCACTTATACAGAATTATAAGACATTGCTTATGTACAGTTAATCAACCTATTCTGCATATCTAGTTAAAGTCAACATGACTTATATGCTACTCCAGATTCTATACAAAGGTGCATACAATACTATGCTACAAACTTATTATTACATAAGCTACTCACTCGATGGATAATAAGTTAATCATCCGTCGGGACTATAATGAGTTATCCGTCGGGACTATAATTCTTATCCGTCGAGTGCTACATTATTTCACTAAGTAAAATCTACTTAGGTGTTTTGTTTAGGTAATCATCAAGTACACAACATATTCACAACAAGAAGCCAAATTTGAAATACTTTCATATATTTGGTTGTAAGTGTTTTGTTCTCAAAACTCATCCGGAGTAGCTAACCAAGTTTGACTTAAAAGCTGATGAAGAATCTTTTTGGGACATCCATTGTCTACAAAAGCCTTCAGAGTTTACAATCTGAGAACAAGAACAGTCATGGAGTCTATACATGTATCTTTTGATGACAAGAAGATAACAGGTCTAGAAGATGCAGATGACCATGACAAGTTGAGATTTTAAAATGAAGTACCTTATGCTGAACTTCTAAATCCTGACTCTAATTCAGTAAATCCTGATATCATTCGAAGCTATGAGGATCCACAGAATAGTGGAAATTCTTCTGACAGAGAAGCATATGTTGATGGGGAGCAACATGATTCAAATTAAGAGACTACAAGTGATTCAACTCAAGAAACATCAGCAGAAAGATCATCAGACTCATCTTCCTCAAAATCTGATGAGTCAAATACTAATAACAATGGGGACACTAATTCAGGGGGAGCATCAGGAAATAATAGTGGTACTACTCAAGGAAATAACAGAGAATTCATGGATCAAGGGGAGGTTCTTCTTCTAGGAGTCAACTTCTATCTGCAAAAAAATGGTCTAAGTCACACACACTTGACTTAATCATTGGAAACCCTGACGGTGGTGTAAGAACAAGAAAAGTCACTCAGAATGAATGTCTCTACCATTCTTTTCTATCTCAAACTGAACCTAAGAAGGTTGAAGAAGCTCTACAAGATGCTGACTGGGTCACAGAAATACAAGAGGAACTCAATGAGTTTAAAAGGAACAAAGTCTGGACTCTTGTGTCAAGACCAAAGAACAGATCTATAGTTGGCACAAAGCGGATGTTCAGAAAAAAAACTGACAGTGAGGGCATTGTTACAAGAAACAAAGCAAGACTGGTTACAAAGGGTTGCTCACAACAAGAAGGCATTTATTGTGATGAGACATTTGCTCCAGTTGCAAGGTTATAGGGAATAAGGATCTTTCTTGCCTATGCTGTTCACAAGAAGTTTAAGGTGTTCCAAATGGATGTAAAGAGTGCATTCTTAAATGGAGAACTCGAAGAGGAAGTTTATGTTGAATAGCCTTCGGGGTTTATTGATCCAAGTATCCAGATCATGTCTACTTACTGGATAAATCACTCTATGGATTGAAGCAAGCTCCAAGGGCCTGGTATGAAATACTTGCTCTATTTCTGCTAGAGAGTGGTTTCACAAGAGGTATAATTGATAAAACTCTCTTTTATAAAAACCACGGTAAGGACTTGTTGTTAGTACAGATATATGTTGATGATATCATTTTTGGTTCTACTGATGATAAACTTTGTGAGAGATTCGTAAAGCTAATGCAGTCCAGGTATCAAATGAGTATGATGGGAGAATTGAGTTACTTTATGGGGTAACAAGTTAAACAGACTAATGAAGGAATCTTCATGAATCAATCCAAATACACCAGGAACTTACTCAAAAGATTTTGAATGCAAGACTGCTCAACTGCATCAACTCCTATGGCCACTACAACTAAGTTAGATTCATATACTGGTTCTTCAGTAGATATAACTAACTACAGAGGTATGATTGGCTCACTCCTATACCTGACTGCTAGTAGAGTTGATATCATGTATACTACATGTCTCTGTGCAAGGTTCCAAGTTGACCCTAGAGAACCTCATATATTAGCTGTGAAGAGAATTTTTAAGTATCTTAAAGGCACCATAAATCTGGGATTATGGTATCCTAGAGATTCAGACTTTAAGCTAATTGGATATTCAAATGTTGATTTTGCAGGATGCAAAATAGACAGGAAAAATACTTGTAGAAGTTGCCAATTTCTTGGAGGCAGATTGGTTTCTTGGTATAGCAAGAAACAAAAGCCAATTTCCATTTTAACTGCAGAAGGAGAATACATTGTTGCAGGAAGTTGTTGTGCTTAGATTCTATGGATGAAGAATCAGTTGTTGGATTATGGGTTAGACTATTCTTCTATTCCTATATATTGTGATAATCAAAGTGCTATTGCAATGACAGGAAATCCAGTGCAACATTCAATGAGTAAGCACATCAGTATCAGATATCATTTTATAAGGGAACATGTGGAAGCTGGTATAGTGGAATTGGTCTTTGTTCCAACAGATCAGCAAGTAGCAGATATATTCACCAAGCCTCTCTGTGAAGCAATATTAACAAGATTGGTGAATGAATTGGGAATGATTTCAGGACAGTTCTCATACTCTGATAATTAAGTCTGCTGATATTCTTGAAGCATGGTATCTTATTATTATTCAGTACTTGTTAGATACTGATTCTTATGCTAAATGTTTGATGCCATGATAACATGCAAACTGTTCTAAATGATCTTATGTGATAATTGCATGTTAAACTACTGATTATGCTTATAAACTATGTTATTAGTTAAACTTGTTTTGACTAATAGTTTATGTCAGTAGTTGATAAATCCTGATACTAGAAATTAAGATATTGATCATGGTCAAACCATGATTTACTGTTATACTTCATTGATTATTTTGAATTTATTCAAAATAAATTGTTAACGGTATTTTTAATTAATCAGTGAGTGAGTGGAATATCTTTTAATTACTTAAATGGGTTAGCTACAAATGCAAGTATCCGCTGATACTTGAGTATTTATATTGAGAATAGGAATATGAAGAGAGAGAGATTACTTTTTACTTTCCTAGATACGTGTAATCGTGTATGCTTATTATGTCTAATTATTGCATGGTCAATCAAAGAGTCTCTTCAGTTTCTCCATTCTTTTCTATAAATACAACCTTTCACTCTCAAATTTTCTCACTGCGTTCTTCATATTCAACTCACCACTTTCTCATCATTTCATTCACAATCTTACTCATAAAAATAGTTCAACCTCAGTTTCACACACGCGATGGTGGTTGTTTATCTACCGATTTTTAATCCTAGTGATGAGAAGATATACTTTGACCCTTAAGAATATAAGGTTCGTATTCCTGGTGAAATCTACCATCCAACTGAAGTTCCAACTTCTGTCTATAATCATCTCTCTTGGGATGATCAGTTGGAAGTACACTTCTTCACTGGAGAGGTTTTTCTTCATGAAGAACTTCAGGCTGAGATGGCAGAATATGCTCGATAAGAGCTCTTGAGCTACAAGAGAATATTATATCTCTTGCAGGCACAATGAGTAAGATTTACCATCGCAAGGTGATGATGGCGGAGCGAGCGGCGAAGAAGCAAGAAGAGATGAAGAAGAAAAAGTTAGGATAGATTCTAGGAATAGTCTTCTTGTTAAGACTATTTTCTTATTTCTGCCCTGTACTTTCTTTTTCTTAATGAATGAATGAATATATATTATCTTCTTTTGCTTCATTAGTTGACTTCTTGATTACTTTCTTGTATGTGTGCTTGAATCTTCTTAAATGTTAAATCAGTACTGTATGCTAAATATCATATTTTTTTGGTGCATATGAATAAACTAATCTCTATTTGAGTTCATGTGACACTTCAGTACAGATTGAGCACTACAGGAAGTAACTGTTGTTAAAGAAGAAAATTTAAGGAAGATTTAATTCTTAATCACTAAGAGTTATAATCTTTGAGTATTTCTTACAATTTAAACTCTTTTGAAACTTTCTTTTTCTGATCAAGAAAGTTGTCCACACTCAATCTCAAATTTTATATATCTTATATCTTAAATTTCTTCTTACAACTTGAACACTTAAATTCTTTTCCCAAATGTTTCCAAAAAATCAAGTGTCATAATTCTTGAATTATGTTCACCACTCAGAAACAACATTTAGTTGGTTAGAGACTACTTGCTGAGGTAGATCTTGATGATACTAACAAAGACACAGACGTTTCATCAGTTTTTACTGAAGACTCTGTGACGGCTTTCATTAAACACATTCAAGTGTTAGTTCTTTGCAAGAAGAACAAAGGTTTGAGATCATGGAATATGACAGTAACCTGATCAAATCCTCTCCAATTTAAATGGAGGTTCTCATTATTGATGAACAACAACTATCATAACCATAATATCTACTGTGAGCCTAATTGTAAATTCACAAGGTATATATACTGGTGTTACTTTATCAATATTTATTTTAAATACTGATTTAGTTCTTTCAACATTTATAGTATGCTTTTCATGATATAAATCATGTTGACATGATTACATCTAGAACTTAGTTAAGGACTACCTCTAATTGTATGATCACAAATCACCCTTCTTTAGCCACCTCTTATTTCTGTAGGACAATCTTTCTGAGCCTTTTTTTGTAAGATGTGTGCAAAGATTGAGAGAAAAACAGAATTTAAGAGAGGCGGGATCATTCCTGGCAAAAGGAGAGGTAGATGAGAGATAGGATTTAGTAATCTTTGTGAAGAAGCTCTAACTATTAAAAGTCATGAGATGTATGGTGTGAGGAGTAGTGAGACTACTTTAAAAGAATAGAGAGATTAAGTTTTATTTGCTATATATTTGCAGATGCTCAGAGTACTAAAGGAACAGATGCTTAACAGCAGTATGTTGAATCTCAGGAAAACTCTGATGTATCAAAGGCTATTAATCTCCCTGCAAGTCTAAGTACTGATACTTTCTTGCAGTCCATACATTCGACTATTCCACCACATGAGATAATCCATGTTTTTGTTGAAAAACTAGTCCATTCATTCTTCTTTTTCATCACCTGAAGAAATCCATGTTGTTTCTAAAGATGTAGTAGCACAACATCCATTCATAAAGATTCATCCATTTCAAAATCACCACAGTATTCTACAGGACCTGCGCTTCTGAAAGTTAATCTTGAAGCTCCAATTCATTTATCTATAATACTTGAAAATGTGGAGATAACTGCTGAAGGTGTTGAAGCTACTGGATCAATTTCTCATTCTATTCTGCATGATGAAGCTGATGATAAAGTTCAGAAATTAGTACAAGATCCAGATGCTATTGAAGAATCTAATAATGGTAAAGAAACTCATGTATCTAATGTTATGTTAGATCTTGAGGATGATCTTTTCTATCCTAAAAATATGCCTATGTATGTGAGACAACTGAAAATGAAAGAGTTAGATTCTAAGAAGAAGCATGATTATTCTGATAATCTCTGGAATGCTTATTGGAAAGATAATATATATCCTATTTCCAGAACACATGCAGTTGAACATCTGGAAACAGCTGAACAGAAGATTATAAATCCTGATGTGCTAGATCATCTGAAAGCATCAACTTTGGTTGTCAGATCCTTACACACAGCTTATGAAGCAACTACTACTCAAATCAATCAGATTAAAGAATCATTGATTGCTTCAAAGTTGCTTACTCATCAAGAAATTCAGAAACAAATGTCACCAATAGTTTCCAGATAAACTGTAATTGAAGCCAGTCAAGCTAGATTGGAAGCTCATCAAGCTCAAATGTCTAATCAACTTACCAAAGTACAGAAATCAATGGAGCTAATTATATCTCTACTGCTTGGTAATGATTCCAAAAAAGGGGGAGAAAATTGATAAATCTATATGCAAACAGTTGTCATTATTAAATACTGATGATGAAAATCCTGATAGAGGTAATAAGGGGGAACAAAAGGAGAGTAAAGAGGAAGCAAGAGGAATGAAAGAAGAGTTAAAGAATTGACTGTGACAACTAAAATGCTACAATCTTCACAAGTCACACATGTTGCTGATGAAGACCAAGGTATTCTTGTTAGGGCGGAAAACACGCGCTAATAATACACGCAAGTATACACGTTCGCAAGTAATATAGAATACTTTCTAGTTCGTTCCCACAGAGACTCAGACTAATTATGCTCAATTAACACTTACTCACCAATGTATGATTACTTCTCAATATTAAGACAATAACACATAGAATTGATTAACTAATTATTAACTAGAATTAACTACGAGAATTAAACACTTAACAGACACTTGAATTAACAATATTAAACACACATGAGATCATAACTTCATTACTACTTCCTTCAATAGTTATTGTTATTACCCTTAGCATGCAATGGTAATGAAATTAATCGAACAACACTAAACTGATAAAAGCCAACTTTCGTTGTACTAATACCATTCTACCAAACATCCACAATTAAGATAGAAGTTGAATAGTCATCAATTATGTTGAGACCCTATATGTCTACAGAATTTGACAACATAACGATTTAAGCACAAGTTATTCCTTATAATTACACAGGGCAAGTAAAACGGTTAGAGTTACCCAGTAATCATGCATACGCATACATGAACCTATGCTAGCATGGCAAGTTCTAAATCTCAAGATCCACCATCTCTTCACAAGAGATTAACACCCTATCTTATATGTTCCCGACGCACATAAGACGAATAAGCACAACCAATACTAGATATCATACAATCATCACACACTAAGGTATTAAACAACTAACTAAATAATTCCATAGTAAATCCGTTACGACCCCATGATCACGATTAGCCCATGATTGAACTCATCGTCACCATGGGTTTATATGAAAACATGATAATAACACACAAGAATAATAAATAAAACTACTTATATTAAACCAGAGTACATCACAAGAGTAAATAGGTTCAAAGCAAAGAAAACTAGCATCCACTGTTACAACGAATAAAAGAATCACAAGAAACTATGCTTCCTCTTCGTTATGATGTGCTAAAATGGTCTTCTTCCTTATCTCCTTGTTCCTCGATTAATACCACGATTCAACACACGTGAAACGTCTCTGAAAACTACTTATATAGAAGCCCCACAAAACCCAGCCATCTAAGAAGTCAGAAGTCCAGCAGAACAAGAACTCTAAAAATCATATTTTTAATTCGCGCCCCTGAGCGGCCGCCCAGCAATCCTGAGTGGCCGCCCAGCTTCCTGTGCGGCCGCCCAGCACCTTTCTGGAAAATTAATTATTTTGCTCCCGTTCTATGCTGCATTCTGCTCCTAACTTCCCACTTACATTGCCAAGCACGTACTAAGGCTTATTCTTGATGAAATCTCTCCACAAATGCAAGTAATACCCTGAAATGCATAAACACTAGAAAAACGCATCAAATATACAAAATACTTGATTTCAAGACATCAATTCATGCCATTATAAGACGTTCTAGTGGTATAAAATGCCACTTATCACACCCCCCAAACTTAAATCGATGTTTATCCTCAAGCGTCACAGACTCAAAAAAAAACAAAAACATGCATGAATGCAATCTATATGAAATGCAGCGATCCCCCTCATTACGATCAAACCAACCAACTTATGACATCTCAACAAATGTAATTAGGCGAATAGAGATCAATCGAATCATGCAAACTAACATACAACCAGAAACATGGTGTGTGCGGATGCTTAACAGATATGCTTCAAAACTAGATCAATTATCATAACTCGACTATCCTCAAGGTAATCACATGATTATATGAAGAATAAATTTTAGGCATAAAATGACTTAAACACTTCAAGATTACTGGAGCTTATTACGGAACCATGTCTTTATTCAACATAACAACAAATGCTTATTTGACTGTGCAATGAGTGAGGTCCACAAAAGACTTATACAATGGCATCCATTTAGTGAGCGTTAGGTTAGCGGATCCCAGACTATAAAAGCCTTAGATCACTAGGCACAAAGTCCCCTAAGAACTTAATAACTCGAATACCAAAGAGCCCACTTGTGATCAATTATGCATTAACTTTTTTTTTCTTTTTTTCTTTTTCTATTTTTTCAAATTTCTAAGCAAGTACGTTTCGCTCCATCTTGCTCAACCCTAGACTACTCGCATAAAAATATGAGCCGGCTACTAGCCATTTGACACCTAGGCACAATTAGCAATGAATTCCAATTTTTACTCCAATGTTTTCTTTTCATGCCTTTTATCATTAAGAACCTATTATAAATTTTAAGCATAATCAATAGATTAACCTCAAAAATGATCAAACCATGACAACAATCTAGTCCTCAAGCATACTCTAAGACTTAGTGAAATTATAAGTGTTTCTAGCATGCATGTCAACCTACAAGACTCAAAATCACTCTAACGCTATCACTACACTCGCATCAATATCACAAATCAATTGGTAAAGCAACGCAAAAGGGATCATGGTAAATGCATGAGCTAAATGATATGATAAAAAAAATAAAAAAAAATAAAAAACTATATGGCAAAAATATGCAACTATATGAACTAAACTATCATGAATCTGCAATTGCATGACACACACACAAATATGCTTCCGAACTACCACCCCCAAACTTAAAATCTTCAGTGTCCCCAGTGAAGGTAGTAGAAAGGAAATCAGGGTATACCTACTCGGAGAAATCATCATCATCACCCTCAGAGGGTGGAGTATCAGGAGGCGGATAAGCAGAGTTCCTCACCAAAAACGGGCCACTGGATGTCAGCTCCAAGGCCTCTAAAAGCAGTCCCAAGTGCAAGGGTGAGCTCTTGAGAAAACCTACTCTGCGTCTCGTACATAGCATCCATCCTCCTCGACAGCCTCCTATACTAGGCATCAGCCATCCCAGCACCCTCCTGAGCTCTAGAAGAGCCTGCCTCATCACGCCCTGGCCTAGCCATGGTAGCACCAGCTGCTGGACGTCCTCTTGGAAGACGATAACCCAGCCCATGCTCCTCGGGCTCTCCACCTGTCCACTCCTGTTCAGAGTCCCTGAATCATTAGGAGCGGCCGGCATCTGCAACTGCTCATGAGAAGGCCAATGAACTCCCACTGCTCGGTATAGCTTCATGACAGTAGACGCATAAGGGATGTTCATGTGCTTTGCTCCCCTCAAAAACTTCAGAATTCCTTGGTAGATGAACTCACCAAGGTCCACATATTACAGCTCATTCAAAATACCCCATAACAACCTTGCTCGCTCAACTATAACCTCATGTGCATGTGAAGTAGGCAGAATATTAGCACAAATAAAGGCATTCCATGCACGGGCATACCTGTTCAGCGTAATCGCCGGAAAAGAACGATACTCATTAGTCCCAGTCTTGAACTTCCAAACCGTGCCCGGCTGACAGAGAGTAGCACAAATCAGATCCAAATCAAACTCCTCGTAGGACTTCTCATTCCAATTCTCCTCCGTGGACTTCCGCTGTCACTACCCAATCACACGGCGAATCGCCTCAGGATGATAATCCACCTTTAGCCCACACACAACAGAAAACCCATTCTTTTCGGCCTTTGCGTTCGCATGGAACTCGTAAACCACGCTCATCGGAACCGCCTTCGGTGACTCGCAAAAATAAATCCAACCCTTTTCAGCAATCATCGGCAACAACTCACCATCCCTCCCCGATGGTAAGAATCCCCTCTCCTTCAAAATCGGCTTACCCAGAAGCCTAGTATACTCCTCCTCAGCAGCCCTATTAAACAAACGAGGTCTCGCAATAGTATCCCTCGAAGAATCAACAATAGGAACAGTGCTGCTGCTATCAATAGTCCTGGATCTCTTGGGTGCCATTGAAACTGAGAAAAAGTGTTTAAGATTTGTGTTTTTGAATATGGGAGAGAGTTTTAAGGTTGAAAGTGTATGGGGGAGTATATGGAATAGTTGTATGTATATATAGGGTAGAGATTAGGGTTAAAATTTGATTAGGAGTGGGGTTGAGGGTTAAAAACATGGTTTTATGGGAAAAGGATTCGTGGGTAGTGGGTTGTGTTTTTAGTTTTATGTTTTCATATTTTTTTGGATTTTCTAAGGCTAAAAAACAATTCAGGAATTCGGGGGCTGAGCGGCCGCTCAACAAAGCTGTGCGGGCGCCTAGGTGGTCTCTGGAAAAATATTTTTTTCTTGCCCTTTTTTTTAATTTTTTTGTGTTTTTGGATTGGTTACTGGCCTTTAAGGGTTCCTATAAAAATAAATCTCGAGTTGCCTCCCAAGAAGCGCTTCTTTTACGTCATTAGCTTGACGTAGTGTACCTTGCTCAAGTTGACAATAAAACGGCACTAACCACTTCCCGGTTTGCCGTGCCCCCATAGTAATGCTTCAAAGGATGACCATTAACCTTGAATGCTTGGCCCAGATCTTTCTCAAAAATCTCCACCGCTCCATGTGGAAACACAGTTTTGACAATAAAAGGTTCAGACCACCTTGATTTCAACTTTCCAGGAAAAAGTCAGAGACGAGAGTTGAATAAAAGAACTTGCTGCCCCGGCATAAATGACTTAGGATATAGCTTCCTGTCGTGCCACCTTTTCACTTTTTCCTTAGACATTTTGTTATTTTCGTACGCTTGGAGTCGAAATTCATCAAGTTCATTTAATTGAAGCATTTGCTTCTTCCCAGCTGCATCTAGATCAAGGTTCAACTTCTTCAACGTCCAATAAGCCTTATGCTCAAGCTCCGCAGGTAAATGACATCCCTTACCATAAACAAGTTGAAACGGGGACATCCCAAGTGGAGTCTTGTATGCTATTCTATAAGCCCAAACAGCTTCATCGAGCTTTAAAGACATATCCTTCCTTGACGGACAAACAACTTTCTCTAGAATGCGCTTGATCTCTCTATTAGACACTTCCGCTTGACCATTCGTTTGCGGATGATAGGCAGTAGCAACACGATAATTCACATTGTAGCTGTAAGTCATATGTCATAGCCTATTTGTATATTCGAGGATTCAACTCAACTCAAATAAGAATGTAATAAGTAAATAGTGGATCTACCGTCAGAGAGATCTCGCAAAGTAATATATGTCAAAGGATTCAGAAACAAGGTTCATCTATAGACTTGAGGAGTTAATTCACTGGAAGAAGTTCAAGAAGTTGATCATGCCTCAGTGATATAAATCAAGATCGTGGATTTAATCAAGTGACAGAGATCTCGTCAGGGTATCATTAATTACAAGGATTTAATCTGAAGAAAATCAAAGTGTCAAAGTCAACACATGAAGAAATGTCACGGAAGTTAGTCACTCATGAACCAGACAGTACATCGAGTGTCAACATTGAAGTGGCGGAATTGATTCATAATTTTCAGTGATTTTCAGAAGATCTGCAGAAGGATGGGTGATGTTAAAGACTAGAATTAATTCTCTATTAATTAATTAAGTCATCTAATTTAATTAAGAAAATAAATTATATCTGCGAAGAATAATTTATTTATTAATTGAATTAATTGATTAATTAATTCTGAATTAATTTTAGGAATTTTCAGAATTTAAATTGGATTAAAATCTGCATTAAATCAGCAAGACAATTGAAAATGAACTAGCATGACAATCAGGATTGTCATACCGATTGTCATGCTAGGCCATTTTCAATAGTCTCACCGAAAGTTACACTAGGAGAAGGATTGTCTTGCTAGTTCATTTTGATTGTCATGCTAGTTCATTCAGATTGTCTTGCTAGTTCAATCAATTGTCCTACCGAAAGTCTTGCCAGCTATAGGATTGTCATGCCAATTCAATTCTATTCGGTTGTTGATTAAAAAGAAGCAGAGAAGCAGCAACTCAATAATCCAGAACACAGAAGTCAAGAACAAAGCAAAAAAGAAAAACAAGAAGAAATATTTCATCTTTTCATCTACATACTTCAAGATTAAATTTCTAGATTGTAAAGTTAAATCCAATCCACTAGAAATCTTTATCTTGCTCTTGTGTAACAATCTAGCGGATTAAAATCCCTAGAACTTAATCTCAAATCGCGTTTAGCATTTGATTATAATTATTGCAAAAATAGAAAAAGTTCATGTCGAATTTATTCTAAATTTGTGATAATTAATTTGAGATTAATTCCTTGTAATCGATACAGTTGTTGTAACACCTTTCAAGTTTAATAATATTTTTATTTAACTTGAATTTTGTTTCACATTTTTTATTCCGCATTTAATTCAATTATTTGGTACTGTTTGTATTCAACCCCCCTTCTACAAACACATTGGGACCTAACAATTGGTATCAGAGCCTTCTGATTAACGAACAAATCAAGATCCTAGACTTTTGTGATTTTTCAACTCCTTGAATTTTTATTTATTCAAAAATTCATAATGACTTCACATAAAGTTGGAACCGTTAAAATTCCACAATTTGATAAAGAGAATTATATCATGTGGAAGAAGAAGATGCTATTATTTTTACAAGTTGCAAATCCCAAATATTCAAACTTGTTAAAGAAGGGTATAAAAACTCCGATGGTTATTGAACCGGAGGTAATAATAGATGGTGTGGTGACTACTGAAGCTAGAACCTATCCAAAAGAGCCTGAAGATTTTACTCCTGCTGAGAAGGAAGAAGCCTCCTTGGATGCCAGCCTTCAATTAATATTAATTGATTCCCTTGATCCCTTGATGAACAGACATGTGATGAACTGTAAAAATTCCAAACACATGTGGGAAACTATTGAGGTGATTAATGAAGGCACAGAGGAAGTTAGGGAGAACAAGTTGGAAATCCTAACCTCTGAATATGAACATTTCAAATCAAATCCAGGAGAAGGAATTACTGAAGTGTTTGAGAGGTACAATGCGTTGATCAACAACCTGAACATCAATGGAAAGTATTATTCAATCAGGGAGGTCAACAAAAAGTTCCTTTTAACACTGCCAGCTCATCTTGAACATAGAATCACTGCCATTAGAGAAGCTAGAGATCTGAGTGAGATTTCTTTGGACAGGCTCTATGGAGTGTTAAAAACCTATGAGTTGGAGCAAATTCAACAGAAGGAAGTCTACGGGAAGGATAGAATGGTCAGCACATCTACTGCACTTGTAGCTGAAGGTCAACAACAACAACAATCTCAACAGTTAGAAAGAATGGTACAGTTTTCCAAGGGTGAGGAAAATGAGTTAGTAGCAGAATATGATCCTCCTACTACAAATCAATCAAGTGATGATTTTTATTCCTTGGAAGAGCTGGAGCAATTGGAAGATGAATTAATGGCCCAAATTGTCAAGAGATTCTCCCATGTCAGATTCAGGAGGAATCCCAAGCTTAAGTACAAGTCCAACTACAACAAATTCCAGAAAGGTGGATCTTCATCCTCTAACACCAGCAGTGGTGGGTACAAAACAGGAATGGTTGATCGGAGCACCATTAGATGCTATAACTGCAATGAGTTGGGACACTTTGCCACAGAATGTAGGAAGCCAAAGCAAGTAAGAAAGAACTCTGAAAGGGCTTATCTGGCAAAAGGAAGAAGCTGGGATGATACTGACAGTGAAGATGAAGATGAAGGAAATCTTGCTCTTATGGCTATTGATGGAAAAGCTTCATCGTCAAGAATAGAGGTAAAACTTTCTGATGCTGAAATGGTTTATCATCTAAGAGGTAACTTAGATTGTGCACGTCGTGATAATGAACTGTTAAGTTTACAGATCACAGACCTTGAGAAAGAGGTCAATGAATTAAGACTTGTGCACATTAATCAAGACAAATTAAAAGAACAGGTATCTTTTCTAGAGAATAGAGTTGACTGTTATAGAAAACTCGAAACTGTAAGTCATATGTCATAGCCTATTTGTATATTCGAGGATTCAACTCAACTCAAATAAGAATGTAATAAGTAAATAGTGGATCGACCGTCAGAGAGATCTCGCAAAGTAATATCTGTCAAAGGATTCAGAAACAAGGTTCATCTACAGACTTGAGGAGGTAATTCACTGGAAGAAGTTCAAGAAGTTGATCATGCCTCAGTGATATAAATCAAGATCGTGGATTTAATCAAGTGACAGAGATCTCGTCAGGGTATCATTTATTACAAGGATTTAATCTGAAGAAAATCAAAGTGTCAGAGTCAAGACATGAAGAAACGTCACGGAAGTTAGTCACTCATGAACCAGACAGTACATCGAGTGTCAACATTGAAGTGGTGGAATTGATTCATATATCTCAGTGATTTTCAGAAGATTTGCAGAAGATTGGATGCTGCTCAAGGTTAGTATTAATTCTCTATTAATTAATTAAGTCATATAATTTAATTAAGAAAATAAATTATATCTGCAAAGATTAATTTATTGATTAATTAAATTAATTGATTAATTAATTCAGAATTAATATTAAGGATTTTCAGGTTTTTAATTGGTTTAAAAATCTATTTAAATTGAAACAAGGCAAACTGATTGTATTAGTATGACAATCGGTATGACAATCAATAGTCATACCGAAAGTCATGCTAATTCATTTAATTGTCTTGTTAGAATTTTTATTAGATTAAAAATCTGTTATTAATCTTTGCAAGACAATCTGAATTGTACTTGTGTGACAATCGGTATGACAATCAATTGTCATACCGAAAGTCATGCCAGTTCAAATAGATTGTCCTGCCGAAAGTCATGCTGGTTCAAATGATTGTCTTGCTAGTTCAAAAGGATAGTCTCACCGAAAGTCTTATTGGACAAAAGATTGTCATACCAGTTCATTCATCTCGGCTGTTTGATAAAAGAAGCAGAAGACTTTTTGTTTCATTAGCAATCAACACAGCAACCAATACAGAACAAGAGAGAACACAGCAGAAAACAAAAGAAAAACATTTCATCATTCATCTGCTTATTCAAGATCAATATTCTAGTTTGTTAATGTTAAATCCAAACCACTAGAATTATTTATCTTGTTCTTGTATATCAATCTAGCGGATCAAAATCCCTAGAACTTAATCTCAAATCGCGTTTAGCATTTGATTCTAATTATTGCAAAAATAGAAAAAGTTCATGTCGAATTTATTCTAAATTTGTGATAATTGATTTGAGATTAATTCCTTGTAATCGATACAGTTGTTGTAACACCTTTCAAGTTTAATAATATTTTTATTTAACTTGAATTTTGTTTCACATTTTTTATTCCGCATTTATTCGATTATTCGGTGCTGTTTGTATTCAACCCCCCCTTCTACAAACACATTGGGACCTAACAATTGGTATCAGAGCCTTCTGATTAACGAACAAATCAAGATCCTAGACTTTTGTGATTTTTCAACTCCTTGAATTTTTATTTATTCAAAAATTCATAATGACTTCACATAAAGTTGGAACCGTTAAAATTCCACAATTTGATAAAGAGAATTATATCATGTGGAAGAAGAAGATGCTATTATTTTTACAAGTTGCAAATCCCAAATATTCAAACTTGTTAAAGAAGGGTATAAAAACTCCGATGGTTATTGAACCGGAGGTAATAATAGATGGTGTGGTGACTACTGAAGCTAGAACCTATCCAAAAGAGCCTGAAGATTTTACTCCTGCTGAGAAGGAAGAAGCCTCCTTGGATGCCAGCCTTCAATTAATATTAATTGATTCCCTTGATTCCTTGATGAACAGACATGTGATGAACTGTAAAAATTCCAAACACATGTGGGAAACTATTGAGGTGATTAATGAAGGCACAGAGGAAGTTAGGGAGAACAAGTTGGAAATCCTAACCTCTGAATATGAACATTTCAAATCAAATCCAGGAGAAGGAATTACTGAAGTGTTTGAGAGGTACAATGCGTTGATCAACAACCTGAACATCAATGGAAAGTATTATTCAATCAGGGAGGTCAACAAAAAGTTCCTTTTAACACTGCCAGCTCATCTTGAACATAGAATCACTGCCATTAGAGAAGCTAGAGATCTGAGTGAGATTTCTTTGGACAGGCTCTATGGAGTGTTAAAAACCTATGAGTTGGAGCAGATTCAACAGAAGGAAGTCTACGGGAAGGATAGAATGGTCAGCACATCTACTGCACTTGTAGCTGAAGGTCAACAACAACAACAATCTCAACAGTTAGAAAGAATGGTACAGTTTTCCAAGGGTGAGGAAAATGAGTTAGTAGCAGAATATGATCCTCCTACTACAAATCAATCAAGTGATGATTTTTATTCCTTGGAAGAGCTGGAGCAATTGGAAGACGAGTCAATGGCCCAAATTGTCAAGAGATTCTCCCATATCAGATTCAAGAGGAATCCCAAGCTTAAGTACAAGTCCAACTACAACAAATTCCAGAAAGGTGGATCTTCATCCTCTAACACCAGCAGTGGTGGATACAAAACAGGGATGGTTGATCGGAGCACCATTAGATGCTATAACTGCAATGAGTTGGGACACTTTGCCACAGAATGCAGGAAGCCAAAGCAAGTAAGAAAGAACTCTGAAAGGGCTTATCTGGCAAAGGGAAGAAGCTGGGATGATACTGACAGTGAAGATGAAGATGAAGGAAATCTTGCTCTTATGGCTATTGATGGAAAAGCTTCATCGTCAAGAATAGAGGTAAAACTTTCTGATGCTGAAATGGTTTATCATCTAAGAGGTCAATGAATTAAGACTTGTGCACATTAATCAAGACAAATTAAAAGAACAGGTATCTTTTCTAGAGAATAGAGTTGACTGTTATAGAAAACTCGAAACTATTCTCAAAGACAAGATCACCGGTCTTGAGACTAAGGTTAGAGCCTACTTCAATTCTTGTTCGAAGGCTAAAGAGTTCTACAGTAAGCAAGCTGTTAATCAAACATCTGGAATAGGTTATGATTACAATGCTGCTATTGGAGAATTAGGCATAAACTCCCCTCCTCATGTATGTGCTAAAGGGAGGGAAGTACCACATGTGCTTAAGGGTGTTGATGAACCCCTCTATAAAGCATCAATTGCTGAACCATTTGATGCGACCTCTTCTGTTATTCAAGAAGAAATACGTGCTGAAGATCATGCTTATGAGAAGATTGTTTCCAAGTCAAGTGAGTCGAAAGTTCCAGTCAAAGTTGTGAAAGCAACTGAGACTAACTCAGACACACATGAGTTGGATAACAATAATGCCATGTCTACCATGCATAAATTGCCTGCTGTTAATCACTCTCATAAAGCATGTGGTGTTGCTAATTGTATGTCTTGTGCTTTTAATATGATGTATGCTTATTTTAATGGTAAGCATGTGTCTAATGATAAGACTACTCCTCGTCAGCATGTGAATAACAAGAAGCATGATAGGTCTAAGACTGCTAGTCCTTCTAAGGCTAGAAAGGAGACATTTGTGCCTAAGCTTAAACAGAAATTTGTTAAGGCTGTTTACAAGGTCAAATGTTCAGTCATTGAGAATGTTGAGACCATTAAAATTAAAAATGTTGTTTTGTCTGACAAAGGACAGTTCTACAAGTATGCCGGGCCCAACCAAGTTTGGGTTCCGAAGAAGGTCTAATCCATTTGAAGTGCAGGGCAGTATACAGGTGTAACCGGTAGTGTGGATTCTTGACAAGTGGATCATCAAGACATATGACCGGAGATAGAGCCCTGCTATCAAATGTGGTTGAGAAAGCTGGCCCCATGGTTACCTTTGGAGATAACAGCAAAGGTTTATCCGAGGGATATGGCTGTTTGTAAGCTGGGAATGTTATCATTGTAATTTTGTATATTGTGCTAGGTTATTATCAGGAAGCAGTATCTAACATATAGCACCAGTGACGAGACTTGAGAATATTACGACATATCAGGCACCTGCTGCACATTACACTTGGAATTGGACTCTAGTAAGATGTGTACAAGTGTACTCCTGGTTGGTAAGTCAAAAGAGGAAGTCAATGCACCACAGTTCATGGACTTTGCAGCTGCAGATCTATTGGACTATGCAATTTCTTCTTCACAATCTCACTTCAGGTTGGTATGAACTAGTATACTGCTCAAGCAATCGTAAAGGACATGGTATGGCACTCTAACAGAAGTTATAATGTTATATGAATAAGTAGAGTCGTCATACTAATAACTATCTTATCACTAAGCACAATCATATTGTTTTATATGTGCAGTGGTATATTGATTATGCAACATAACAATTAGTATCTAAAGTACTTGACAAGTATCGGTCAATGATATCTTGTTAACATTATGTTGCAGATATTTGTAAGCTTTTGACATGAATGAGAATTACTTAGACTTTACCCTAAGTGATCAATGTTTTATCAAAAACTCATTCATATTGAAAAACAAAAATTAAACTTCTTTCTACATTAGTGATTTCTTATTTCATGTAAAATCTTTTGAAATCACTATTGTAAATCATTTTCTCTCTATTACCATATATTTTGTGATATAGGTTCAGTCTCCAATGACTTTCTTTCATTGACAGTCATGAGGTTGAAAACCCACAACGTCTATCCCAGACTGTAAAGACAAACACAGAAACAGAACCAACCAACACTCTCTTACCACTAAATGTAGTATGAATGAGCGTGAGGGAGATAGTGCCTTAGTGCACCACATAAGGAAGGTTCTGTAGTCAACCCAGTAGCTCTGTCTCCTACATAGATGAGTAGTATTTAAACCGAGACAACTGCTAGCCCCCATACATCTTCTCAAAAAGATGTAATGGCTGAAAAGGCACAAAAACAGTTACTAGATTCATTCTCTCAACAGGGTGAGTCTATTGAATTTTGCCTGTCGGCCAAGGTATCCGATGTAGTGTCACCACTTCAAACATAAACAATTCTTGATGCACAAGGAGAGGTTACACACACAAAGGATGAGTTGACGGAAACAAGAGTTTCGACCATTTTAAGGTCAGATTCGATTGTTCAAGGTTCGTTAGTGGACCAATTGCCTTTACAGGTGTTAGGAGAGGATACTGATCCAAAAGCCATATGTCAGTGGTCAGTGTCTACCTCCCCAGGCTTAAATCCCCTGGATGCATCTGCGGATAGTGGATCTGACATAGGTGCAGATCGGCAACTTGTTGACAATGATTCAGATATTACCTGATAAGTCACAAGGAAATGTCTTCACAGACATTAGAAGGGAACTTTGATCTTTATGCTAAATTCGTTGGATCATTGTTTACCTTCCCAGAATTCAAATCTGGAACCCTAAAAGGGAAACTAGCAACTTGTAGATTATGACTCAGATTTATCTGACGAGTTTAACAGGGATGGGGATTTGTGAACTCCCATTGCACCACCTGTGACCTCCTTAAGGATGGCTAAGGTGATTTTCCTTGCAGGTACAGCTGATTTTTGGAGCTATGAGTGGAGTGATACACTTGTGAGAATGAGTGTAAACACGAGTGGAGAGAAGAGTGAAACACATGTGAGGTACACTAAAACACAATCACACACTCACAGTGAGGAAGAAAGAGAAACTACTTGTTATTTCTTTTCCAACCAAGTGAAATATGAGAACTCCTTCAGACGACGGCATACATTCCTTCTTTAAGGGGGAGATAAAAGCTTAAGTAATAGTTTGGAGGATTCCTCAACTAAGGGGGAGAAATAGCAAGGAGGAAGAAAAAGATCCTATATGTACACTACACCACACCATTGTTGTTTGTAACTACGGATCCTATTGTACGGGAGAGGTGGTAAACGCAAGGTGATTTCCTAGTAAGGGAAGAAGCTGTTAGGGGAGTACCATTGATTTTTATCTGCGGATCCTATTGTACGGGAGAGGTGGTAAAACGAAGGTGATCTTCTTTAATCAGTTGATTCTCATAGGGGGAGAAGCAAGAGATATGGGCTTCTCAACAGGAAATGTGGTTGTACAAATGAAGATGAAACTACTTGAAGATATGTTCAGTCTAGAGGAACATCTACTTGGAATCTGGAAAATGTTAAATCTCATCCAGAAATTTTCTGCTATTTACTTTGCATGTATGTTTATATCTTTTTCTTATTTGTTAGTTGAGTTATCCTCTAGGTATTTGTGTGTTATTGTCTAACAAACAAATAGGGGGAGATTGTAAGTCATATGTCATAGCCTATTTGTATATTCGAGGATTCAACTCAACTCAAATAAGAATGTAATAAGTAAATAGTGGATCGACCGTCAGAGAGATCTCGCAAAGTAATATCTGTCAAAGGATTCAGAAACAAGGTTCATCTACAGACTTGAGGAGGTAATTCACTGGAAGAAGTTCAAGAAGTTGATCATGCCTCAGTGATATAAATCAAGATCGTGGATTTAATCAAGTGACAGAGATCTCGTCAGGGTATCATTTATTACAAGGATTTAATCTGAAGAAAATCAAAGTGTCAGAGTCAAGACATGAAGAAACGTCACGGAAGTTAGTCACTCATGAACCAGACAGTAGAGTGTCAACATTGAAGTGGTGGAATTGATTCATATATCTCAGTGATTTTCAGAAGATTTGCAGAAGATTGGATGCTGCTCAAGGTTAGTATTAATTCTCTATTAATTAATTAAGTCATATAATTTAATTAAGAAAATAAATTATATCTTCAAAGATTAATTTATTGATTAATTAAATTAATTGATTAATTAATTCAGAATTAATATTAAGGATTTTCAGGTTTTTAATTGGTTTAAAAATCTATTTAAATTGAAACAAGGCAAACTGATTGTATTAGTATGACAATCGGTATGACAATCAATAGTCATACCGAAAGTCATGCTAATTCATTTAATTGTCTTGTTAGAATTTTTATTAGATTAAAAATCTGTTATTAATCTTTGCAAGACAATCTGAATTGTACTTGTGTGACAATCGGTATGACAATCAATTGTCATACCGAAAGTCATGCCAGTTCAAATAGATTGTCCTGCCGAAAGTCATGCTGGTTCAAATGATTGTCTTGCTAGTTCAAAAGGATAGTCTCACCGAAAGTCTTATTGGACAAAAGATTGTCATACCAGTTCATTCATCTCGGCTGTTTGATAAAAGAAGCAGAAGACTTTTTGTTTCATTAGCAATCAACACAGCAACCAATACAGAACAAGAGAGAACACAGCAGAAAACAAAAGAAAAACATTTCATCATTCATCTGCTTATTCAAGATCAATATTCTAGTTTGTTAATGTTAAATCCAAACCACTAGAATTATTTATCTTGTTCTTGTATATCAATCTAGCGGATCAAAATCCCTAGAACTTAATCTCAAATCGCGTTTAGCATTTGATTCTAATTATTGCAAAAATAGAAAAAGTTCATGTCGAATTTATTCTAAATTTGTGATAATTGATTTGAGATTAATTCCTTGTAATCGATACAGTTGTTGTAACACCTTTCAAGTTTAATAATATTTTTATTTAACTTGAATTTTGTTTCACATTTTTTATTCCGCATTTATTCGATTATTCGGTGCTGTTTGTATTCAACCCCCCCTTCTACAAACACATTGGGACCTAACAGAAACTATTCTCAAAGACAAGATCACCGGTCTTGAGACTAAGGTTAGAGCCTACTTCAATTCTTGTTCAAAGGCTAAAGAGTTCTACAGTAAGCAAGCTGTTAATCAAACATCTGGAATAGGTTATGATTACAATGCTGCTATTGGAGAATTAGGCATAAACTCCCCTCCTCATGTATGTGCTAAAGGGAGGGAAGTACCACATATGCTTAAGGGTGTTGATGAACCCCTCTATAAAGCATCAATTGTTGAACCATTTGATGCGACCTCTTCTGTTATTCAAGAAGAAATACGTGTTGAGGATCATGCTTATGAGAAGATTGTTTCCAAGTCAAGTGAGTCGAAAGTTCCAGTCAAAGTTGTGAAAGCAACTGAGACTAACTCAGACACACATGAGTTGGATAACAATAATGCCATATCTACCATGCATAAATTGCCTACTGTTAATCACTCTCATAAAGCATGTGGTGTTGCTAATTGTATGTCTTGTGCTTTTAATATGATGTATGCTTATTTTAATGGTAAGCATGTGTCTAATGATAAGACTACTCCTCGTCAGCATGTGAATAACAAGAAGCATGATAGGTCTAAGACTGCTAGTCCTTCTAAGGCTAGAAAGGAGACATTTGTGCCTAAGCTTAAACAGAAATTTGTTAAGGCTGTTTACAAGGTCAAATGTTCAGTCATTGAGAAAGTTGAGACAATTAAAATTAAAAATGTTGTTTTGTCTGACAAAGGACAGTTCTACAAGTATGCCGGGCCCAACCAAGTTTGGGTTCCGAAGAAGGTCTAATCCATTTGAAGTGCAGGGCAGTATACAGGTGTAACCGGTAGTGTGGATTCTTGACAAGTGGATCATCAAGACATATGACTGGAGATAGAGCCCTACTATCAAATGTGGATTGAGAAAGCTGGCCCCCTGGTTACCTTTGGAGATAACAGCAAAGGTTTATCTGAGGGATATGGCTGTTTGCAAGCTGGGAATGTTATCATTGTAATTTTGTATATTGTGCTAGGTTATTATCAGGAAGCAGTATCTAACATATAGCACCAGTGACGAGACTTGAGAATATTACGACATATCAGACACCTGCTGCACATTACACTTGGAATTGTACTCTAGTAAGATGTGTACAAGTGTACTCCTGTTTGGTGAGTCAAAAGAGGAAGTCAGTGCACCACAGTTCATGGACTTTGCAGCTGCAGATCTATTGGACTATGCAATCTCTTCTTCACAATCTCACTTCAGGTTGGTATGAACTAGTATACTGCTCAAGCAATCGTCAAGGACATGGTATGGCACTCTAACTGCAGTTACAATTTTATATGAATAAGTAGAGTCGTCATATTTATAACTATCTTATCACTAAGCACAATCATATTGTTTTATATTTGCAGTGGTATATTGTTTATGCAACATAACAATTAGTATCTAAAGTACTTGACAAGTATCGGTCAATGATATCTTGTTAACATTATGTTGCAGATATTTGTAAGCTTTTGACATGAATGAGAATTACTTAGACTTTACCCTAAGTGATCAATGTTTTATCAAAAACTCATTCATATTGAAAAACAAAATCAAACTTCTTTCTACATTAGTGATTTCTTATGTCATGTAAAATCTTTTGAAATCACTATTGTAAATCATTTTCTCTCTATTACCATATGTTCTATGATACAGGTTCAGTCTCCAATGACTTTCTTTCATTGACAGTCATGAGGTTGAAAACCCACAACGTCTATCCCAGACTGTAAAGACAAACACAAAAACAGAACCAACCAACACTCTCTTACCACAAAATGTAGTATGAATGAGCGTGAGGGAGATAGTGCCTAGTGCACCACACAAGGAAGGTTCTGTAGTCAACCCAGTAGCTCTGTCTCCTACATAGATGAGTAGTATTTAAACCGAGACAACTGCTAGCCCCCATACATCTTCTCAAAAAGATGTAATGGCTGAAAATGCACAAAAACAGTTACTAGATTCATTCTCTCAACAGGGTGAGTCTATTGAATTTTGCCTGTCGGCCAAGGTATCCGATGTAGTGTCACCACTTCAAACATAATCAATTCTTGATGCACAAGGAGAGGTTACACACACAAAGGATGAGTTGACGGAAACAAGAGTTTCGACCATTTTAAGGTCAGATTCGATTGTTCAAGGTTCGTTAGTGGACCAATTGCCTTTATAGGTGTTAGGAGAGGATACTGATCCAAAAGCCATATGTCAGTGGTCAGTGTCTACCTCCCCAGGCTTAAATCCCCTGGATGCATCTGCGGATAGTGGATCTGACATAGGTGCAGATCGGCAACTTGTTGACAATGATTCAGATATAACCTGATGAGTCACAAGGAAATGTCTTCACAGACATTAGAAGGGAACTTTGATCTTTATGCTAAATTCTTTGGATCATTGTTTACCTTCCCAGAATTCAAATCTGGAACCCTAAAAGGGAAACTAGCAACTTGTAAATTATGACTCAGATTCATCTGACGAGTTTAACAAGGATGGGGATTTGTGAACTCCCATTGCACCACCTGTGACCTCCTTAAGGATGGCTAAGGTGATTTTCCTTGCAGGTATAGCTGATTTTTGGAGCTATGAGTGGAGTGATACACTTGTGAGAAAGAGTGTAAACACGAGTGGAGAGAAGAGTGAAACTCATGTGAGGTACACTAAACAGAATCACACACTCACAGTGAGGAAGAAAGAGAAACTACTTGTTATTTCTTTTCCAACCAAGTAAATATGAGAACTCCTTCAGACGACGGCATACATTCCTTCTTTAAGGGGGAGATAAAAGCTTAAGTAATAGTTTGGAGGATTCCTCAACTAAGGGGGAGAAATAGCAGGGAGGAAGAAAAAGATTCTACATGTACACTACACCACACCATTGTTGTTTGTAACTACGGATCCTATTGTACGGGAGAGGTGGTAAACATAAGGTGATTTTCTAGTAAGGGAAGAAGCTGTTAGGGGAGTACCATTGGTTTTTATCTGCGGATCCTATTATACGGGAGAGGTGGTAAACGAAGGTGATCTTCTTTAATCAGTTGATTCTCATAGGGGGAGAAGCAAGAGAGATATGGGCTTCTCAATAGGAAATGTGGTTGTACAAATGAAGATGGAACTACTTGAAGATATGTTCAGTCTAGAGGAACATCTACTTGAAATCTGGAAAATGTTAAATCTAGTCCAGAACTTTTCTACTATTTACGTTGTATTTCTTTTTATATCTTTTTCTTATTTGTTAGTTGAGTTATCCTCTAGGTATTTGTGTGTTATTGTCTAACAAACAAATAGGGGGAGATTGTAAGTCATATGTCATAGCCTATTTGTATATTCGAGGATTCAACTCAACTCAAATAAGAATGTAATAAGTAAATAGTGGATCTACCGTCAGAGAGATCTCGCAAAGTAATATATGTCAAAGGATTCAGAAACAAGGTTCATCTACAGACTTGAGGAGTTAATTCACTGGAAGAAGTTCAAGAAGTTGATCATGCCTCAGTGATATAAATCAAGATCGTGGATTTAATCAAGTGACAGAGATCTTGTCATGGTATCATTAATTACAAGGATTTAATCTGAAGAAAATCAAAGTGTCAAAGTCAACACATGAAGAAACGTCACAGAAGTTAGTCACTCATGAACCAGACAGTACATCGAGTGTCAACATTGAAGTGGCGGAATTGATTCATAATTTTCAGTGATTTTCAGAAGATCTGCAGAAGGATGGGTGCTGTTGAAGACTAGAATTAATTCTCTATTAATTAATTAAGTCATCTAATTTAATTAAGAAAATAAATTATATCTGCGAAGAATAATTTATTTATTAATTGAATTAATTGATTAATTAATTCTGAATTAATTTTAGGAATTTTCAGAATTTAAATTGGATTAAAATCTGCATTAAATCAGCAAGACAATTGAAAATGAACTAGCATGACAATCAGGATTGTCATACCGATTGTCATGCTAGGCCATTTTCAATAGTCTCACCGAAAGTTACACTAGGAGAAGGATTGTCTTGCTAGTTCATTCTGATTGTCATGCTAGTTCATTCAGATTGTCTTGCTAGTTCAATCAATTGTCCTACCGAAAGTCTTGCCAGCTATAGGATTATCATGCCAATTCAATTCTATTCGGTTGTTGATTAAAAAGAAGCAGAGAAGCAGCAACTCAATAATCCAGAACACAGAAGTCAAGAACAAAGCAGAAAAGAAAAACAAGAAGAAATATTTCATCTTTTCATCTGCATACTTCAAGATTAAATTTCTAGATTGTAAAGTTAAATCCAATCCACTAGAAATCTTTATCTTGCTCTTGTGTAACAATCTAGCGGATTAAAATCCCTAGAACTTAATCTCAAATCGCGTTTAGCATTTGATTCTAATTATTGCAAAAATAGAAAAAGTTCATGTCGAATTTATTCTAAATTTGTGATAATTAATTTGAGATTAATTCCTTGTAATCGATACAGTTGTTGTAACACCTTTCAAGTTTAATAATATTTTTATTTAACTTGAATTTTGTTTCACATTTTTTATTCCGCATTTAATTCGATTATTTGGTACTGTTTGTATTCAACCCCCCTTCTACAAACACATTGGGACCTAACAGTAGCGCTGCATCATAGAAGTGAACTTACAGTTGCACAAATGCGACCCCTCATCACTTATGATTACTCGTGGCGTTCCAAACCTTGTGAAAATCTGCTTATGAAGAAAATTCAACGCTACCTTTGCATAATTCGTTGGTAGAGCCTTGACTTCTACCCATTTTGAGACATAATCGACTGCCAGCAAGTTGTACTGATTATTACAGGACGAGAAAAATGGTCCCATGAAATCGATTCCCCAAACATCAAAGACCTCGACTTCAAGCATCACATTTAACGGCATCTCATCCTTCCTCGTAAGATTCCCCGCTCTTTGGCAACGATCACACCTTAAAATGAACTGATGTGCATCCTTAAACAAAGTAGGCCAGAAAAAACCTGCTTGCAGAATACGAGCTGTTGTCTTTTCACCACCATAATGTCCACCATAAATTGTGGAGTGGTAGTCTCGTAATATCCACTCCATCTCACAGAATGGGATACATCTCCTGATGCTCTGGTCAGCTCCTTGTCTAAACAAATATGGTACATCCCATATGTACCACTTCACCTCATGCAGAAACTTCTTCTTTTGAGCTGTATTCATATTAGGAGGCATTATATTACTGACAAGATAGTTCACAATATCTGCGAACCATGGCTCTTCCTCCTGAACTGCGAACAACTGCTCATCCGGAAAAGATTCGTTGATCAATGTCTTATCCTGTGAAGTAGAATTGGGATTCTCCAATCTAGAGAGATGGTCAGCTACTTGATTCTCGGTACCTTTTCGATCCTTGATCTCTAACTCAAATTCCTATAGCAAGAGCACCCAACGAATAAGTCTAGGCTTCGAATCCTTCTTGGAAACCAAATAGCGAATGGCCGCATGATCAGTGAATACTGTCACCTTTGTCCCAAGCAGATAAGATCAAAATTTTTTGAAACCAAAGACTATAGCCAAGAGCTCATTTTCAGTAGTGGTGTAGTTCATTTGAGCTCCATTTAGAGTCTTACTAGCATAGTACACCACATGAAAAAGATTATTCTTGCGCTGCCCAAGAACTGCTCCCACCGCATAATCACTCGCATCACACATCATCTCAAAAGGTTCTGTCCAATCAGGTGCCATAATAATCGGTACTGTATCAAACTCTTCTTGAGAGTCTCGAATGCCGCCAAGCATTCATCATCAAATTTGAAAGGCACATCCTTCTCGAGCACGTTGCACAACGACTTAGATATCTTCGAGAAGTCCTTAATGAAACGCCGATAAAAACCCGCATGACCAAGAAAACTACGGATTCCTTTCACAGAAATAGGGGTGGAAGATTTCCAATGACTCCCACCTTGGCTTTGTCCACCTCAAAACCCTTGCTAGAGACCTTATGCCCAAGAATAATGCCTTCACGCACCATAAAGTGACATTTTTCCCAATTGAGCACCAAATTAGTTTCCACACACCTTTTGAGCACCGCACGAAGATTATTCAAACATTCATCATACGAATGTCCAAAGACAGAGAAGTCGTCCATGAACACTTCGACATTATTTCCAATCATATTAGAGAATATAGCCATCATACATCTCTGAAAAGTGGCAGGTGCGCCACATAAGCCAAACGAAACTCTGCGAAAAGCGAACGTGCCAAATGGATAAGTGAAGGTAGTCTTTTCTTGATCCTCTGGTGCAATGCAAATCTAATTATACCCCGAATAGCCATCCAGAAGATAATAATAATCATGACCGGCCAACCTGTCAAGCATCTGATCAATAAATGGAAGAGGGAAGTGATCCTTTCTCGTGGCCTTGTTCAACTTTCTGTAATCCATGCATACCTCCTTTCTTCGGTACATATTGCACGTGGCTCACCCAAGAACTGTCAGAAATAGGATATATGATTCCTGCATCCAGCCACTTCAGAATTTCTTTCTTCACCACTTCTTTCATGATAGGATTAAGTCATCGTTGTTGCTCAACAGTTGGCTTACTACCTTCTTCTAGCAGAATTTTATGCATGCAGTACGAAGGGCTGATCCCTTTGATATCTGATATAGTCCATCCAATAGCCGATTTGAATTCTCTCAAAATCCTCAAGAGCTTGTCCTCCTCACTACCTGAAAGGTCAGATGCAATAATAACAGGTTTAGTAGATGCATCACCTAAAAAGGCATACCTCAAGTGTTCAGGCAATGGTTTAAGCTCCAAAGTAGGTGCTTCCTCAATAGATGGTTTGAGCTTTCCTTCAGCATTCTTGAGATCAGAAGTACCAAGAGATTCAAATGGCATGTCTAGCTTTGCCCTCCAAGGAGAAGCATTTAGATATTGTAATTGCTCATTGCCATCCTCATCATCACTGTCAAACTCCCCCACTAAGGCTTTCTCTAATGCGTTAGACATTAGCATATGATCAAGTTCTGAAGTTACCGCATAATCAATCAAATCCACCTTTAAGCACTCTTCATCTTCTGTAGGGAATTTCATTGCTTTGAATACATTGAATGTCACATCCTGATCCTGCACCCTCATAGTAAGTTCACCTTTCTGCACATCTATCAGGGTACGGCCTGTAGCCAAGAAAGGTCTTCCCAAGATTATGGGGATCTTTTTATCTTCCTCGAAATCCAAAATGACAAAGTCTGCAGGGAAGAAGAGCTTATCCACCTTTACTAACACGTCCTCCACGATGCCTCGTGGATATGTAATAGAACGATCAGCCAATTGTAGAGACATGTAGGTGGACTTTGGATCAGGAAAATTCAACTTTTTGAAGATAGACAACGACATCAGATCGATGCTGGTTTCTAAATCGAATGGGCATTTATCAAAAGACAACTTGCCAATGGTGTAAGGAATGGCGAAGCTACCTGGATCTTTAAGCTTTGGAGGTAATTTATGTGGCAGCACAACACTGCACTCTTCCGTTATAGCAACAGTCTCAAGGTCATCCAGTTTCACCTTCCTTGAAATAATACTCTTCATGAATTTAGCATAACTAGGCATTTGCTCCAGAGCCTCAACGAAAGGTATGTCGATGTGAAGTTTCTTGAACACCTCCAGAAACTTACCGAACTGCTTATCCAGTTTTTGTTGTTGCAATCTCTTAGGGAAAGGTGGTGGAGGATAGAGCTGTTTCTCCCCTGTATTACCCTCAGGCATAGTGTGTTCAACAATAGTCTTCCTTGGTTCCGCCGCTTTCTCCTTTTGCTTCTCTTCTTTATCACCAACTTCAGCTTCTCCGTCTTTTGCTTTTTTAGCATCAGCAACTTTTCCAGACCTTAAGGTAATAGCCTTGACTTGCTCTTTAGCTTCCTTCCTGTCTGGCACTTCAGTATCACTGGGAAGTGTGCTAGGTTGACGATTGAGCACTGCATTGGCTATTTGACCGATTTGATTTTCCAAGATCTTGATAGAAACAGCCTGACTTTTGCACAACAGCTTGAGTTCCTCGAAATCAGCACTAGAAGGTGGAGCAGCACCTCCTTGTTGAGGATATGATTGCCTTTGAGCATACTGTTATGGTTGCTGGAATCCAGGTGGATTAAACTATTTACTTACGCCTTGCTGATATGGTTGCTGAATAGCATTCTGAATATTGCTCCAGCTGAAATTGGGATGCTTTCTGTTATTAGGATGATAAGTAGCTGGCACAGGCTGCTGCGGTCGCTGATAATTGTTCACATACTGAACAGATTCATTAACAAGAGAACACTGATCCGTAGCATGAGAACCTGCACAAAGCTCACAGACCATAGCTATCTGATTGACTCCATAGGTGGCTAAAGAATCGACCTTCATAGACAGCACTTGGAGCTGCGCTGCAATAGCTGTAGCTGCATCAACTTCCAGAATACCTGCTACCTTCCCAGGCATCATCCTTTGAGTTGGGTTTTGATGCTCATTTGCAGCCATAGTTTCAATAAGATTATAGGCCTCAGTATAGCTTTTGGCCCACAAAGCACCTCCAGCTGCTGCATCGAGCATGGGCCGAGATTGGGCCCCCAAACCATTATAGAAACCAGTGATCACCATCCAGTCAGGCATACCATGATGCGTACACTTTCTCAACATCTCCTTGTAGCGCTCCCAAGCTTCGCACATAGATTCTGTTGGTTGCTGCGCAAACTGAGTAAGAGCACTCCTCATAGCTACAGTCTTCGCCATTGGATAGAACTTTACCAGAAACTTTTATGCAAGATCTTGCCAAATAGTGATGGACCCAGCTGGTTCAGAATGTAACCAGACCTTAGCTTTATCCCTCAGAGAGAATGGGAAAAGCCTCGGCTTGATAGCCTCATCAGTCACACCATTATATTTTAAAGTACTACAGATCTCGACAAAATTCCTGATGTGCCTGTTGGGGTCTTCAGTTGCAGCACCTCCGAAAGAAACAGAATTCTGCACCATCTGAATAGTGCCCGGCTTGATTTCAAAAGTATTAGCCTGAATAGCCGGATGAAGGATGCTTGACTGAATGTCATCAATTTTAGGCCGAGAAAAGTCCATAAGAGTTGGATCTGCTGGAACTATACGATCACCCATGATTACTGGTTCTTTCTGCTCACTCTCTTTATCCGAATCTTCAAAATCTATCTTCTCCGGAATATCAAGAACTGAGTCTGCCTCCTCAGCCGTATCTAAAGTCCTCTTGCGAGTACGAGAACGTGTTTGCATAAACGCTCGCTAAAGTATCTGAAACACAGCTGGAAACAATAAGTAACATGTCTTAATCAATGAGTCCTAATGACCACTGATGGTAAGTACATAAACTAAACAAATACGCCGAGTCCCCAACAGCGGAGCCAAAAACTTGTTAGGGCGGAAAACACGCGCTAATAATACACGCAAGTATACGCGTTCGCAAGTAATATAGAATACTTTCTAGTTCGTTCCCACAGAGACTCAGACTAATTATGCTCAATTAACACTTACTCACCAATGTATGATTACTTCTCAATGTTAAGACAATAACACATAGAATTCATTAACTAATTATTAGCTAGAATTAACTACGAGAATTAAACAATTAATAGACACTTGAATTAACAATATTAAACACACATAAGATCATAATTTCATTACTACTTCCTTCAATAGTTATTGTTTTTACCCTTAGCATGTAACGGTGATGAAATTAATCGAACAACACTAAACTGATAAAAGCCAACTTTCGTTGTACTAATACCATTCTACCAAACATCCACAATTAAGATAGAAGTTGAATAGTCATCAATTATGTTGAGACCCTATATGTTTACAGAATTTCACAACATAACGATTTAAGCACAAGTTATTCCTTATGATTACACAGGGCAAGTAAAACGGTTAGAGTTACCCACTAATCATGCATACACATACATGAACCTATGCTAGCATGGCAAGTTCTAAATCTCAAGATCCACCGTCGCTTCACAAGAGATTAACACCCTATCTTATATGTTCGCGACGCACATAAGACGAATAAGCACAACCAATACTAGATATCATACAATCATCACACACTAAGGTATTAAACAACTAACTAAAGAATTCCATAGTAAATCCGTTACGACCCCATGATCACGATTAGCCCATGATTGAACTCATCGTCACTATTGGTTTATATGAAAACATGATAATAACACATAAAAATAATTAATAAAACTACTTATATTAAATCAGAGTACGTCACAAGAGTAAATAGGTTCAAAGCAAAGAAAACTAGCATCTACTGTTATAACGAATAAAAGAATCACAAGAAACTATGTTTCCTCTTCGTTGTGATGTGCTAAAACGGTCTTCTTCCTTATCTCCTTGCTCCTCGATTAATACCACGATTCAACACACGTGAAACGTCTCTACAAACTACTTATATAGAAGCCCCATAAAACCCAGCCATCTAAGAAGTCAGAAGTCCAGCAGAACAAGAACTCTAAAAATCATATTTTTAATTCGCGCCCCTGAGCGGCCGCCCAGCAATCCTGAGCGGGCGCTCAGCTTCCTGAGCGGCCGCCCAGCCAGGCTGAGCGGGCGCCCAGCACCTTTCTGGAAAATTAATTATTTTGCTCCCGTTCTCTACTGCATTCTGCTCCTAACTTCCCACTTGCAATGCCAAGCACGTACTAAGGCTTATTCTTGATGAAATCTCTCCACAAATGCAAGTAACATCAATTCAAGCCATTATCAGACATTCTAAGTGGTATACAATGCCACTTATCAATTCTGAAGAAAGAAGATGGTGCTGAAGCAAGCCAATATTTTCAAACTCTGAAATTTAAAGGAAGAAAGATAACTCTGTTCTATAAGGATCCAAAGATTCAATTATTTGATTCTGAGGTAAGTAGAAGAATATTTGCAAAAGAAAATCCTGGAGTTGATCTTGAACAGCTAAGGAAAACATAGGAAGACTTTAAAAATTCTATGAAGATAGCAAATGCTAATATTGTTGTTATTTCTCAAGTACTTTATGAAGATGATCCTTCTAACAGACCCACCAAAGGTATAGTTATAAGGGAAATCAGCCAGGCAGAAGATGAAAGATCTCTAAGATCACAAGCTATTGGAACTGCTGACATGAAGCTTAAAGAAAAGGAGATGATAGAAGAAAAGTCAAGGATTTCAAAGACTAAAGCCAAAGCTGGAGTTAGTATCTAAAGAATTTAAATCTTAAACTCTGATAGATTTATTTTATACAGTAGTTCAAGCTCTTGATACTGAAGAAATTTAATTGAAGCAGAAATCATCCAAGCTAATCAAAGAAGGAAGAATTCTGTAAGCATTCTGAGCTGGGGAAGTGAAGTTAACCTCTGACATTGCTCAAGTTAAAGAAGCAGTTCAGGATGAAGAGTTAAAGTCTGATATTCACCGAAGCAAGATTGAATATGCATACTTGATTCCTGCATTTAGATAGTTTGACATCATCAATTGGAACTTATCCATACTTCCATAATGAACAAGTAGGGGAGATTATTAGAAGCAATTGATGATATCAAATAGAAACTATCAGAAGTTCATTTCATAACTTATATATCAACGAATGTTGATGACAACATCAACGGATGATGAAATATCAACGGATGATAGGATATCAACGGATTATGATTTTAACGGATGATGATGTCAACGGATAATGAAATCAGTATTTGTCACATCAGTTGATCTTCTAGGAGGAAAAGGAAACAGGAATTTTAAGGCGGTGAAGGAATTTATATTAGAAGCAATAGTATAGGTTTCCTTGTTATTAATAGAATAGGATTCCTTATACATTGGTAGTTGTGCTCTATATAAAGCACATATAAGGTTCATGTTATAAGAATTGCGACATTGTTATATCTTTCGCATAACCTAGCAGCTCTCAAGGATATTTGTTCATCCTTTTGAGAGAGTACTTATGTAATAAGTTTTTATAAGATTAATATAAAAACTGTTGATTTTGTTGAAGCTTTGTCGAGTTGACTATATTAACTGTATTCACCACCCCCCCTCTACAGTTGATTAAGGGCCTAACAGAGTTCGCCTTCATTGATCATTCATTTGATAAGCTTCTTAAGATGGTAGCACTCATCATTATTGTGCCCCTTATCTCTATGGTAATCACAGTACTTGTCGGGGTTCTTCTTGTGGTTCGAGATCTTCATCTTGGCTGGCTGAACGAACCCAGGCTTTCCCTTGATCTCATGGAGAATCTTGGATATTGGTGCATTCAGGGGGGTGAATATAACCGAATCTCTATCTCGGTATCGTTCGCCCCCCCCCCCACCCCGATCGGTTTACTTTCTTCCTTCCTTCCTGCTATCCCTTCGATCATTGCCAGATCTTGAGCTATCATATCTTTCTGCTCGCTTCGATTGGTCATCCCTTCGGGAATCTTTGTAACCCCCAATACTTTCAATCTTCCTCCGAATGTTCTCAACCCTCACATATATATCATTTAGGGATTTGGGGGGGAAATCGTAAAGAGAGGAGTGAAGCTTTTTACCTTTATAGGGGTCCATCCTCGTCATAAGGATGCCTATCGCCTTGACTTTGTCCATATTTATGACCATTACAGCTTCCTCCTTGAACCGATCCAAGTACTCCCCAAGTTCCTCATTAGTCCTTTGTCTACAGTAGATCAGGGCCTCATTATCCTTCGCCTTTCGGCATAGGTGTGAATATTACTTCAGGAACTTTCTCTTCAACTGTTTATATAACCCGATGGACCCTGGTTTAAGGGACTTGTACCATATCAAAGTCGATCCCTTAAGGTAGGTCTTGAACATTTTACAGAGTATGATGTCATTATGACCCATCCTAATCATCAGCAATTCGTATTTTTCACAGTGGTCCTCCGGATCACCCTTTCCATTAAACTCACTCATCTTTGGGAACTGCCTTTCCTCTCCCTGGGGAGGTCGATACTTCTTGATCTCTTCCATCACAATCGGTTCTCGGTCGACCCTTCTATCACTGAACATGACCTTTTCCAGGAGAATAAGTCTGATTCTGGACCCATTATGTTCTTCGTCCGAATCAGATGAAAAGTGTTGCTTCATTCACTTCCTCCTGGGGTGCGAATCAGAGTCAGACTCGTCTTCTTCGTCATACCCCCTTCGTTATTTCCATGGTTTTGTGGTTTTTTCTAGCTCATCAGCTTGTAGTGCTTCGCGCAGTGCTTTCTCTTGTAGCTCAGTTTCTTCCCTCTGGAGCTGCAGGGTTTTCAGTCGCAATGCATCGGCCTCTTTTTGGTTCACTCGGGCCTCCGCCTCTTTCTCGGCTTGATCATCTTTTGCTTTTCCCTTCTCCGCGGATAAATTTTCTGTACGGATCTTGAAAAGCAAAGCCTCCTCTTCGGGAGTTAACTTGATGACTCCATCGGCATCCACCAAAGAAGACGTTTGTCCCCCATCGTGAGGAGTGAAACCAGGTGGTGGTGAGTGTTCATGAACTGTGTTTGTCATTTTCTCGGTATCTCATTTATAATTTCTCGTAATTCTCACAGGCGACACCAAATGTTACACCCAGATCTCCTTCGTACGACAAGAACGGCCATCGGCCTCTTATGAACTACCTTCGGATTCTACCTGAAAAGGAAGAGAATGTGAGGGATTGTCTCCTCGATTCACCTCCGGTGTGAGAATAAGAATCTGGATGTAGAGTGGGTTTTGGGAATACAAGAAAGTAGAGAATATGTGATAGAATGAATGTGTCATATTTTTTTCTTACTTTTTCAGTGGTTTTATACCCGAATTCGCCATGAATGCTCGTTCATTAAACCTTAGTGATGCAGAGGACTGAAAAGGGGGCGTTATGATTGTATAATCCCAATGGTTGGAGGAGTAATGTGCATCGGCCTGCGGAGCTCCGTGGCCTTCGGTTCGTGGTTACGTTGGGCCTTCGACCCAATAGTGTGGTCGTCTAGTGGGCCTTCATTCTCTAGGCCTTAAAGGGCCCATTGCTAACAGTAAGCACCGATTTCACGTCATTTTTCTCGTCCATCAATGATTTTTCGAAACGTAAGCACTACTTCCGCAACTTCATTATTCTCGTTCATAAAGATTTCTCGAAACGCATCTTATCGACTTGGGGTCATGCATCATTTCCTTATGAGGGTGAAATTTGTACCCTACAAACACATTACCAGCGTTTACTTCTTTTTCTTTGTCATATTAATGGCGGAGCCCCATATTTTCGAGCCCAAATAAAATATACTCGCGTATATTTATTTTTGAAATTAAACTGGTCTTATTATTATTTCAAGTCTAAGGCCCCGTTTGGTATTGTTGTTGTAGATAGTTACAACATTTTTTTGCTGAAAAGTTGTGAGACATGTGTTTGGTAAAATCTAAAAATTGTTGTCTAGAAAAGTGTTTTCGGTCTAAAAGCTGCTGTTAGTAAAAGTATGTCCCTCCATGCTTCTGAAAAAAGCTGTTTTCAAATTTTGCAGAAAGTAGCTATCAGTTTCACGATCAAACATTCTCAAAAATATTATTTTATGTATTATATCTCAAAATATGCATTAATTAAAAAAATACCAAACAGTCATCTAATTTTCCTGACATCACTTTTTTCACAAGTACTTTTTCTCACAGCACCAAAGTTTTTAACAGCACTCCCAAACAGAGTCTAAGTCTCGTCCAACGTCCAAGTCACCAACCTTAAAAAGCCTAATAGTATAATTTCAGAAATAATGACTGATATTATAAAAGAATTAAAAATTACAGATGTATTTCCTTTTTTCTACATTCAATGTACTCACAAATATACCTTAATATTTGAATTTTAGTTAAATCTTGATAAATAAATATTCTTAAATTCTAAATATTTTATTCATGAGATTATTTATTTATCGTGATTAAAATATATTATTTCTTATATCTGGACTGAAAAATATTATTTGTTTAACGATATTATTACTTATCGAATATTCATTTATCGAGTTATTATTGTGACATTTATAGAATTGTTGCAGGCAACTTTGAAATTTATTAATAGGATAACGAAAACGAAATAAGATGGGATTGGTGGATGAGAAACTATTTGTGAGTTCGGGTTTGTAGATCACTATCAAATTGCACCGATGGGTTCGGTTCGAGTTCGGTTCAGATTCGGGTTTGTAGATCACTATCAAATTGCACCTTAATTTGCACAAACTCTAGTGAAAAATTAGTAGGCTCTGGTTTGAGCAAAATGCTCATAAATATGACGATATTGAAATTTTTGGATTGAATTAGAGGGTTCAGAGAAGATAATGGATAATATTCCTCTATGAATAAAATTGTTGGTGAAATAATACAACAATCTTGACCTTTAGTATACTTGTAGTGAAAATGCTGCTAAAAACATATTTAAACAACTTTAATGCAATACTTTGTAAAAAGTATAATTTTTTAGTACTAATATTAATAATATATTATATTATAGATTATATTATTACTTATAAAATATAAAATATTATTTATCTATTAACACCGGTTTTGGATCGGGTTCGGGTCGGAACGGAACGGGTTTCGGGTTTTCGGGTCGGGTTCGATACGGTATGCCTTAAAACCAAACCCGACCCGAAAATGGTTCGGGTTTAAAAATCAAACCCGAACCCGAATCCAAACCCGAAATATTCGGGTTCGGTAAAACCCGATCGGAGCGGTACGGATCGGGTATTAAACCCGAACCCGAATCCAAACCCGAAATATTCGGGTTCGGTAAAACCCGATCGGATCGGTACGGATCGGGTATCCATCGGTTCGGTACAAATTGTCATCCATAATTGGGGGTATTGGGCAAGTATTGCATAAAAAAACAATAAAATGGGGGTTTGAATTGAATATAAATTATAATTATACGTTTTGAAAGCGGGAGGGAGGGGTAGAAAGGATTGTCCTTCACTTGATGTATCTACTCACTTGGAACGTACGTGGTAGGCCAAAATCCGCATTATGGTTGTAAGTATCACTTACATCCACATAACTCCTCCTTAATTCCACGTGGCCATCCGGTGGCCGTCCCTCCAACCTACCCCCTTTCCTTGTTTATCAATCCTCCAATTTCATCACTAAATTTTCAACCTTCTTCTCTGTCTTCACTATATAATTATCTCTCTCCCTGATCATATATATCTATATATAAGGAGTTCACAGCAAAAACAACAACACAAATCAACAAACTGATCATCATCTCTTTCCATTGAGGGGTAAGGGGGGTTTATAGAGAGATTTTATAAAATTAAAAAAAAAATGGCTAATCATCATGCTGCACAAATAGAGGAAATGAGGAACAGGCAAAGAGCTCAAGGTCCTGCTAATATACTAGCTATTGGCACTGCCACTCCTTCCAACTGTGTCTACCAGGCCGATTATCCAGATTACTACTTTCGTATTACCAACTCCGAACACATGACTGATCTCAAACACAAATTCAAGCGAATGTGTATGCCCTCCATATCTTTTATTTTCTTATTTATTGCTAAATTGCACTAATGTTTTCTTAGCCTTTACGTTGATATAGATATTTATTTATTGCACAACACCACATATGTTTAGAAAATAAGTGATTTATTGACATATATATATATATATATATATATCGTTTGCGCAGGTGAAAAATCAATGATCAAAAAGCGTTACATGCATTTAACAGAGGAGTATCTGAAAGAAAACCCTAATGTATGCGCCTACGAGGCACCCTCCCTGGACGCCCGCCAAGACCTGGTTGTGGTGGAGGTCCCAAGGCTAGGCAAAGAAGCTGCCTCCAAAGCCATCAAAGAGTGGGGCCAGTCCAAATCCAAGATCACTCACCTCATTTTCTGCACCACTTCTGGTGTGGACATGCCTGGCGCTGACTACCAGCTCACCAAGCTCCTTGGCCTCCGTCCCTCTGTCAAACGCTTCATGATGTACCAACAGGGTTGCTTTGCTGGCGGCACTGTCCTCCGTCTCGCAAAGGACCTCGCCGAAAACAATGCCGGTGCCCGTGTCCTCGTTGTCTGCTCGGAGATCACTGCCGTCACTTTCCGTGGCCCCTCTGACTCCCACCTTGATTCCCTAGTTGGTCAGGCTCTTTTTGGTGATGGTGCAGCTGCTGTTATTCTCGGCTCGGATCCGGATCTATCCGTGGAGCGTCCGCTTTTTCAGGTCATATCCGCGGCCCAAACAATTTTACCCGACTCCGACGGGGCGATTGACGGCCATCTCCGTGAAGTGGGCCTTACCTTCCATCTTCTTAAAGACGTGCCGGGCTTAATCTCCAAAAATATAGAGAAGTCGTTGAAGGAAGCTTTTGGGCCTATAGGCATATCGGACTGGAACTCTTTATTCTGGATAGCCCATCCGGGTGGCCCAGCTATTTTGGATCAGGTAGAACTCAAGTTGGGTCTCAAGGAAGAAAAAATGCGGGCGACCCGACAGGTGTTGAGTGACTATGGAAACATGTCAAGTGCATGTGTGTTGTTTATTATGGATGAAATGAGGAAGAAGTCTATTGAAGAAGGGAAAGCGACAACTGGAGAAGGTCTGGACTGGGGTGTTCTTTTCGGGTTCGGCCCGGGTCTTACAGTGGAAACCGTTGTGTTGCATAGCGTACCCGCTACTATTACTCAGTGAAGCTTTTTTCGGATGATTATTATTATTTATGTCGGTTATATTATATGGGTCTAAATTTAAGGCTGTGGGGGAGTTTATTGTTATCCCAAGTATGTGGTGTGTGCACTATTTGTTATTTAGTTTCTTCTGCTTTGCTCATGCATCTCGTGTTTTAGTAATTTACCCTACTTTCTATTATTGTATTTGTCGGTTTAATGTCTTCAATTCAATAAAGATATTCTTTTCCCTTCGGTAAATTTTTTATGTAACTGTTTTGTCATTTCTTTTCTTACCAAGTTATTAATACTAGCTTCACAACCCGTGCAATGTACGAGTCTTTATTAATATTTTTATATTATTTAAAATTATAATAAATTTCTTTTTAGATCATTACCTTATTAGTATATTTATAAATAATAATATAAATATTTGTTGTTGGCGGGATTCGAACCTGAATCTCTGGTCGTGTATAAATAATAATGTAAATATTTGCTGTTGGTGGGGTTCGAACCTGAAGCTTTAATATAATATAAATAATAATATAAATATTAGTTGTTGGCGGGGTTCGAACCTGGGAGTTTGAGTAGTGCATATTTTTTTAGTTTTTTTTTATCATAGATAACCGTAGTCGCTACCTTTCGAGTGCGCACTGGGTAAATCCTACGAACTCACGCAATAACCTGCAAATCACGTAAATCAAGATAAACCGCATTTAAGCGACAGGCTCTGACTCAGGTTTTAGTATTTAAATCTAACGGTTCTGATCAATTGATTAAAAAAATTCGACGATCATAAAAGGGTATAATCAAACCAACCAAAAAAAATGTATAGTATAGATATATATATAATTTCTTTGTTTCAAGTATTTGTTGGTTAATTTCCGAAAATAAGAATTATGTTGCGGTTCCTTTTAAAAACAAAAAAGAAAGGCGACAATATTTTATTTAATATTTGAATTAGTGATATTTCACAAATTCAAGAATGGATATTAAAGTATGAGATGAACCAAACTGTTGAAATATTAGTATTTTACACGCAACTCACTCATCGGACATGTAATTTAAATGAAACGGCTCATGCAAAGAATGAGGATCAGCCAAACATAAAATGAAGAAAAGAAGATTACAAGAAAGTCTACTCCAATACAATAAGAGTACTGCCTGCCAACATTTGTAAGTAACCGCCAATAACATAATTAGAGTTCTAACGTTAGTAAAGTTTATGGGGGTCGTTAAGGAGTAATTTTATTGCAGGCCGTTGTACTTCGAGTTAATAATTTGAGATTAGCATAAACTAGGTAAATTAATACTAGTACCAACAAAGAAAAAAAAAACATAGCTTAATTTAGATCTTGACCAGAACACTTCTCCGCATCAGGACCACGTCTTTTATTGAATGATGCGACAAAACATGAAATGTATGTTTCCTTAAATTTGGAGGAGTCCAATTGGTTGGCTTAAAAAATTGTTTTTATTATTCCCTCTATTTTTTTATTTAACGTTTTGACTTTTAAATACATTTTAGTATGATTTAACCCGATAATTAGAATTATCGTTTGACAAATACAGAAAAACAGAGAGTAGTAATTGGGATATAAACCGCTTCACGTGCGACACGAAAGTTTTTTTAAAACAAAAATATATTAAAAAACTTTGTCGAACGAGGTCATTTATTTAACAGCTTTATTGTAAATTTTAAAATTAAGTATTATGTATTAAATAAATGTTAACTTGCTCAGCAAAAAAATAAAAAAAAATAAATGTTAACTTAACAGTAGTTTATATAACATACAATAAATTTTATTATAAGGAAAAAAAGTCCTAGATATAATTGTTTTAACGTATTGATCTTATGTTTTATTTTAAATTTAAAATTACGGCAATTAATATCAAAAAATGTTAATTAATTTAAATAAATTAAAAATAATGAAATTGTTGAATTTCAGTTATATTTTTTCTCCTACATCCGTCTATTTCAAAGCGTTTAGGGACCAACGCAATTTATCGAACTCTTTATAATTTTTATAATTTTCAAACGAAAAAATCAAAATGTTAAATATAACTAAATAATAGTTTAAGAATTTATTTTATTAATATTTAAATTAAAATATAGTTAAATAACATTTTTAAAAGTCGACACCTCTCTTGTAATATCCATGTGCAATAATAGTTTAAGAATTTATTTATTTAAAATATAACTAAACAACATTTTTATAGGGCGACATACTTCTCGTAATATAGGTATTCAGTATTAGTCTATGTTGTGCTACTATAATAAGACTAACTCAAATTGACAACCCTAAGTAAATTGTATGGTAATCTATGTTTGCATTGTGTATTGTAACACTTAAGTTTGTAAAAATGTAACTAGACTAGACTGAAGTATTTTTCTGTAAACAATGTCAAGCCTAAAAATAAGCTATGGAAGAAGATCATGAAGATCATGCCTCCGAGAAAGTATGAAGAAACTTGGAGTTAAATAAATATGTTTTGTGAAAAATATTATAAGTCAAGAAGTCTACAAGTCACAGATTTTGTACTATAGAAAAGTCATTCGAGAAGTCAAGAAAAGCTATTAGAGAACTCAGAGTTATCTACAAGCCAAATTGAAGACATGAAGAATGGAGATATCGACAAGTCATTTCTTCACTAAAGAACTCTGAGTTATCGACAAGTCAAAATATCACTAGAGATCTCTGAGATATCGATAAGCCAATTTGTCACTAGAAAACTCAGAGATATCGATAAGCCAAAGTGAAGACATGAAGATGAGGGATCTCGACAAGCCAAATTCTCTTTTAGAGAACTCAGAGACTTCGATAAGTCAAAACAACTACAGAGTGATGAGAGATCTCGATAAGCCAATATACTTATCGAGATGTCAAGTTCTCTATATACCAAACTGGGGATCTCGAGGTAAAACTCAAAGTACAAAGTGGGACCAGTTAAATATTAAAGATTATTAATCAACAAACAATCCAATCAGTTGGATTGACAAGTCTACAAAAAGCAGTTTAAAGAGTACAAGATCAAAGGTCAAGATTAACTGGAAAAGTAAAGTCACAGACATGTAAGATTAGCAAAGATACACTAAGTCAGAAATAGAAAGATTTGGTTATCCAAAAGTAGGGTTTAGTACATGCTACAACATGCTGTGTAATAACCAGTGTTTACTGTTCTATAAAGTAAACATTAAATGCTTTGTTTTAGAAGTAACAATTAAGATCAAAAATCTTGTATTCTCTCAAGGAAGAAGCTAAGCTCTTTATCAACAAAGAGCCTATAAATTTTGTTGCAAGACATTCTTAATTTTAATATAAAATTAAGTGAGTATTGAAAGATCTGTGTTCACTATTCTTACCTGTTTAAATTCAGTACTTACACATTTCACTACAAGATTTTAATTTACTTTGTTCATTACCATAAACACTTCGAGAAAAGCAGAAAAACACTAAAACACATTCACCCCCTCGTGTGTGATTCATTACCTAACAAGTGGTATCAAAGAAAAATATGAAAGTAAACAGATTCAAGATCTTGGAAGAATGAATACACAGAAAATCAGTAGCATCAATATCCCTACTTTTGATAAGGATAACTACACTCTATGGAAGAAGAAAATGTTGTTGTTTATCAGGACGGCCAATCCATTTTACATTCAGATCCTCAAAAATGGACCTTTCACTCCTATGGTAAGATTTGAGGAATCTACATATGAAGACATGGTCATTCCAACTCATTATGCTCCCAAAGATCCTTTAGAATACACTGAGCCTGAGAAAGAAAAAGTCTCCCTAGATAGTGGCTTGCAGCTGATCTTGATATAGTCACTTGACAATGTAATGTACAATAACATTGTCAACTGTGACATTACTAAGCAGATCTGGGAGAAGATAGAGATACTTTGTGAAGAAACAGAGGAAGTTAGGTCAAATTAAAGAAGGATACTGATTTGACAGTATGAGGGTTTCATGGCTAAGCCAAAGTAAAGCATTACTGATGTGTTTGAAAGGTTTAACAAGCTAATTAATGACTTGCAGCTGCATGATAAATATTATGAAGCTGAAGATGTGAACCTGAAGTTTTTGCTCACACTCCCTGACCATTTGGAATAGAAAATTTCAGCAATCAGAGAAGGGAGAGACTTGAGCAGATTGACTTTGAAGTTCTATATGGAATTTTAAAAATATATGAATTAGAAATGATTCAAAGGAAATCATTAAGAGTTGGTCAAGGGCATGTTGTAGATGGTTCAAGTGCTCTTATTGTTAATGAAAGCCAAATCTCTAATGATGAGCCAAGATTCCAGACTCCAAGTGTTTCAACAAGTGAGCAAAGAAACAATGATTCATAGGAACAAGTCATACTAGAATTGGAAGAAGATGAGTTCTACATCCTGGATGAACTTGATGAGCTAGATCAGTCAATGGCCTATCTGGAAAGAAAGTTCTCTAACATAAGATTAAAGAAGCCAAGATTCTTCAAGGGAAAAGGACAATCATTCAACCAAGACAACAGCTGAAAAGGAAAGGGGAAGTACACACCTGATAGCAAAAATGGTTACAAAACCGGATATGTTGACATATCAAATTTAAGATGGTATAAATGTGATAAGCTAGGCCATTATGCTACATAATGCAAGAAAGCAAAGAAAGACAAAGTTTATCTTGAGCTGGAAATAAAGTGTGAAGCTCTTCTGAAGAAACAACAAAGCAAAGCCTATATTATAGAGGGAAAGAGTTGGGATGATTCTGATAATGATGAAGATGAGGAAGTTGAAAATTATGCATTTATGGCCTTGGAGCAAGGAGAGTCATCCTCATCAAAAACACAGGACCAACTCTTACCACCATTGATTTAAATATGAGTCAATATAAGGAAACTGTTGAAAAGATTAGCACAGAAATGTTTCACATTCATACAAGCATGGTTGCTGCTAATGAAGAGGTTAGCAGACTGACAAAGATAAATGAGAAGTTTGAAAATAAGAAACAAGAAACTGAGTTGTTGCTGGTAGAGCATGAAACTGTGAAACAAGAAAATGCATATATGAAGAACAAGCTCAAGTGTGTAAATGAGATTGAAGCAGTGTTAAGAGAGAAGTTAGAAAAGAATGAAGTCAAGTTGAAATCTTTCAGGAATGCATCTGAGTTGGTTGGAAAATACCATGAGAACCATGTACAAATATTGCTATTGGTCTTGATTATGATGCCTTGAACAACAAGAAGAAAGCTGTAGGTGAAAAAGGGAAAGCAAATGAAAATGAAGATGTTCGAGCTATGCTGAAAAAGGTTGGTTCACCTATGTTCAAAGCATGTGAAGTAGATTTCAGTGAAGTAGAGTTGATCATAAAGCAAGAAATAGCTGATGAAGACAATGAGAAGAAGAATGCAAAAACAACTCCAACTTTCAAAGCTGAAAAGAAGCCCATGGTCAACCAAGATTCCAAGACACCTGTCAAGGAAATGAAAACTGAAGATGCAAGAAAGAAGAAGAAGAATAGAAATGGGAAGATTGAGATAAACAAAAGCAACAATTTTGCTTATGTTGCAGATGCTCCAAGGAAGAAATATGAAAAGTGTGGCTCTTTGAATCACCTAACTTACCTTTGTAAAATGGTTGTTAGCAAGCCAGTTGAAGGAGCCTGCAAGTATAATGAAACCAAAGCAAATGATCCATATTCATTTTGTGATAAGTTTGACTGCATTCCCTGTAACTTAAAAGTAATGAAAAGTCGCCACAAGCTGAGAGTAAATCTTAAAGAAGTCAGTATTAGATCTACAGCTGTAAGGGAAAATGCACAAACATCTATGAATGCTATTCTTTCTGAGACTTCTAACTCTACTTCTGCTAAATCAGTTAACAAGAAGAAAGTACCCAACACTGTTTGGGTTGCTAAACACACTTAAACTCATTTTATGCAGGAAAAAATGAAGAAGGTCATATAGATCATAGACAGTGGATGTTCCAGACATATGACAGGTGATAAGGCCCTGCTATCACAATTTGACGAGAAAGCTGGCCCTTTGGTGACCTTTGGAGATAACATCAAAGGATTCACAATGGGATATGACAAGATTGTCTCTGGAAATATTGTCATTAATGATGTAGCATTGGTAGCTGGTCTTGAAGTAAATCTTCTCAGTGTCAGTCAGTTTGCAGACAAAGGTTTTAAAGTTTTATTTGATAAAGAATAATATATTTTCATCAACAAGGAAACCAATGAAGTTGCTGCTAGAAAGGAGCAAGAAAAGGAAGCTTGTTTGTTGCAGACTTGGACTCTACAAATAAGGATGGAATTTGTTGCTTCTACACCAAGGCATCCATAGAGCAAAGCAAGTTATGGCATAAGAAACTCTCACATCTAAACTACAAGGCAATCAACACTCTGGTCATGAAAGAATGGTGAGAGACATGCCAAAATTAGAGTTTGCTCAAATTGAAGTCTGTGAAGCCTGTCGGAAAGGAAAAATTAAAAGATCAAATCATAAGTTAAAAACTGTGAATTCCGTAAATGCACAATTGCAACTTATTCACATGGACTTGTTTGGGCCAGTAAATGTCTTATCAATTTCAAGAAACAAATATGCACTTGTGATGGTGGATGACTACTCAAGATATACATGGGTAGAATTTATGCATTCTAAAGATGAGACTCCACACATCATAATTGAGCACATAAAGAAGATAGAGAAACAGGATGAAGATCAAAACTGTATGAAGAGACTGAGAAGTGATAATGTAACAGAATTCAGAAATACAATATTGAGTGAATTCTATAAAAACAAAGGCATTGTTCAAGAATTTTTTCCTTCTAGAACACCTCAACAAAATGGGGTAGTTGAGAGAAAGAACAAAATATTGGTAAAAGCTGCAAGGATAATGTTGTAAGATGCTAGTCTGCCAACTAGTTTTTGGGAAGAAGCTGTAAATACTACATGTTACACTCAAAACAGATATCTCATTAACAAGATTCATGGAAAATCACCTTACTCAATCATGTATAAGAGAAAGCCTACTGTAAAGCATCCTCATGTGTTTGGAAGCAAGTGTTGCATTTAAAAAGACAACTCTGAATATGTGGGAAAATTTAACTCAAAGGTTTTTGAAGCAATTTTTTGGGATATTCATTGGAGAGAACTGCCTACAAGGTCTATGTAATTGATCAAAAGAAAATCATGGAGAGCATAGAGGTGACCTTTGATGATGACAAGTGTCCAGGCTTGGAATGCCTTGATGATAATGAAGCTGAAGCTCTTGCATTTAAAAATCTCAACATTGACAGTGATTCTGATGAAGAGGCTGAAGTCAATGAACAACATAAGATGAATGAAGAGACTACTGAACAGGAAAATCATGAAAATGGAAGCTTATCTCATACACCTGAATTTGATAGCACAAACTCAGGGGGAGAAAGAGAAGAAGGATCTACTAGTCATACCAATAATGAAAAAAATGATGAAGGCACCAGTCAACAAACTCACACAAGAGAATGGGACAAGAGTCACAATATAAATGCAATAATTGGTGATCTCAATACTGGTGTAAGAAATAGAATTGCAACTGCTAATGAGTGCCTACATGCATGCTTTCTGTCTCAAGTAGAGCCTAAAAAAATTGAAGAATCTCTTATGGATCCTGATTGGATATCTGTCATGCAAGAAGAGCTTAATCAGTTTGAAAGAAACAAAGTTTGAGAGTTAGTTCCTGCACCAAAGAACATAAGTGTAATTGGAACAAAATGGGTGTTCAGGAACAAGATGGATGAAAATGGTATAGTTACCAGAAACAAGGCAAGGTTGGTTGTAAAAGGCTATTCACAGGAAGAAGGAATTGATTATGATGAAACTTTTGCTCCAATTGGAAGACTTAAAGAAATAAGGATTTTTCTAGCATTTGCTGCACATTCAAATTTCAAAGTGTATCAAATATATGTCAAGAGTGCCTTCCTAAATGGTGAGTTAGAAGAAGATTCTTATGTGCAACAACAACCTGAATTTAAAGACCCAGAATTTCCAGATTTTGTGTACAATCTACTCAAGGCTCTATATGGACTAAAGCAGGGACCTAGAGCTTGGTATGACACACTGACATATTTTCTACTTAAACATGGATTCACTAGAGGAACAATAGACAAGAAATTCTTCTACAAGCTGCATGGTAGTGATATGATCCTAGTTTAGATTTACGTGGATGATGTCATCTTTGGTTCTACTAATGAGAAGCTCTGTCAAAGATTCTCTAAGCTTATGCAGAGTGAATATGAAATGAGTATGATGGGAGAATTGAGTTATTTTCTTGGACTCCAAGTTAGTCAAATAAGTGATGGAATTTTCATCAGCCAAACTAAGTATGTTAAAGATTTATTGAAAAAGTTTGGCATAGTTGATTGTTCACCTGCATCTACACCTATGTCTACTATAACAAAGTTGGATGAAGATAAAAAGGGCAAGAGTGTAGATATTTCAAGCTACAGAGGAATGATTGAATCATTGTTTTACTTAACTGCAAGTAGACCAGACATCATGTTTGCTACATGTCTGTGTGCAAGATTTTAAGCCAATCCAAAAGAATCACATTTGATGGCTGTGAAGAGGATTTTCAGATACTTGAAGGGGACTCCAAACTTGGGATTATGGTATCCTAAGGGAACTGGTTTTGAAGCTGTTGGATACACAAATGCAGATTTTGCTGGATGCAGGGTTGACAGAAAGAGTACTAGTGGAAGCTGTCAGTTTCTTGTACAAAGACTTGTATCCTGGTATAGCAATAAACAACAATCTGTGTCAACTTCCACAGCTGAAGCAGAATACATAGCTGCGGGAAGTTGATGTGCTCAAGTGCTTTGGATTAGAAATTAGCTAATGGATTATGGTCTAGTGTTACACAAAATTCCAATTATGTGTGACAATACTAGTGCTATATCTATAGTGGCTAATCCAGTTAATCACTCTAGGAAAAAGCACATTGATGTAAAGTATCATTTTATTAGAGAACATGCTACAAATTGTACCATTGAGCTCATTTTTGTTTCAATAGAAAAATAATTAGCTGACATTTTTACTAAACCTTTGGATGAAGCAACTTTCACTAGACTTGTAGGTGAAATTGGAATACTTAATTCTTCATCCTAAGGCAAGAACTCAACTAATGTTTTGTAGTAGAGTAATTTCTAGTAAATCAAAATTCATTTGATTAATTGGAAATTAACTGAAATATGAATTATAAATATTTCAAAAATCTATGCATATTTATTTTTAAAAAGTTCAAAATTCATCTTAGAATTTTTCAATTCTAAGAAAACTGCCTAATTGTTGATTTACATTTTTAATATGTAAAATTAACACAAGGCAGAATCAAAATGATCAAAAGTATATAGAGAACTGAGTTCTCGATAAGTCTAGTTGACTTATCGACAAGTCATTTTAAGACTTCTCGAGTGAGTTATTGATAAGTCAAATTACTGACTTCTCGAGTGACTTCTCGATAAGCTTTATTATGACTTATCGATAAGTCATTGTAGAGTTCTCTAATAGTGTTAACTCACAAAGTTCTCTACAAGTATTAGACTTATAAATAACTCAGAACTGCAATAATTTAATCCATTAAATTATTTTGGTAAAATACTTTTGGCAAAATGATTCTGATTTTATTTTGATTTATTCAAATAAAAATTGGAAACAATTCTGTTTATTTTGGACAAATTGGGTATTTATTTGACATCTCGATAAGTTAATTTTAGTTCTCTAAAAGGAGTAAATTAAAATAACCTCTCGATATGTAATTCTTTTTCAAAATTACTTGTCGATAAGTATACTCCAAACGTCTATTTTTGAGTCCTCGATAAGTCATTTACTTTTATTATAAATACCCATACATCTCGATACACATATACTTACCCCTTCGAGAACTCTAAGTGACCTAGCTTTTTCAATTCCAAACCGATTTATCTATCATTTCAAGCTCCTTCTCACTAATTTTTCTTACCCATTCACTCTTATTCAACAACAATGGCACTCAATATTGTTAGAGCTGTAATCCAAGAGAAAGGAACCAACTATATTGCTTTCACTGATGCTAATCAAGCCCCTGACAGTTTCAAGGGGTTTGTGAATTTTTTTTCTGAATCCTATCTTGCAGGTGCTTTAACTACTAACCCAATCCTATACTTGGATGTTCTGCATGAATTCTGGACAACAGCTGTGGTGAGAACTGTTATGAATGACAACTCTGTGTCATTTGTGGTAGCATGCTCAATTGGAGGCCAACAGATATAGTTCAATGAGCAAGATGTGAATGCAGTTTTGGGTCTTCCAACTGCTAATCTAGTGGAGGTGCCAACACAGGATGAGCTAGCTGAGTTCATAGATTTCATCAACTATGGTGGAAGAATCAACCTGACAAGTTTAAACAGAACAAACCTAAGGAAGGAATGGTCCTTTGTGTTTGATTCTATAGTGAGGGCATTCACATGCAGGAAGACAGGATATGACAACATCTCAAGTGTGGTGCAGAAGCTGGTGTTCTCAATAGCCCACAACAGACACTTGAATGTTGGTCTATTGATCCTGGAAGAACTTGCCACCAGCCTAGCTATGCCCCAATCTTCTAGAGGTAAGGAAATTTTCTTTCCTAGATTTATTATGTCTACTTTAAATCATGAAGTATCAGACATACATTTGTTGAATGGTATAGACAACACTAAAATAGGCAATTGTAAGCAAGTGTCCAAAATTATATTTGGTTCACTTACTAAAAAGAACAAGGTAAATGTGAGTCTGAAAATCACTCCATTCATGATGGAGAGGTTTAAGACTTACCCTTATCATATGCCTGACATGAGATCAAATGCATAAACTAGTATAGTTATGGTCCCTGAACCTGTAGGAGTACAAATACTGGAAAACCAATAGGGACCTTCCCAAGATGAGACAACTTCTTCTATACCTCTAGAAGCTAGGAAACCAACAACTTCATCCTCTCAAAAGGGTGAAGTGAGTAAAAAGAAGAGAAAGGAGGTAACCCCTACTATACTAAATGAGAGTGGTGATGAACAAACACCAACTGAGTCACCCTTGGTCAAAAATCGAAAGAAGGCTAGGCAAACTGAGTTGACCACTATAGACACCTCTACATCCTCTCAAAAGGATGTAGTTATAAATAAGGGACTTAAACAGACTCTAGGGGCATCCTCTCAACAGGGTGTCTCTATTGAAAAGAGCATTCTCCCAAATGCACCATGTAATGAGTCTACACAACCATCACTTGAGCAAATATAAGTGTATGGAAGGAGAAACAAGGATGGCACACATAAGGAGGGCATATCTATTAAAGCTCCCACATTCACTTAGGGGGAGCTGCCAACGCTCACTCATGATCGACCTCTACTTATCTCTCAAATTTCTTCTTCTCACAATGTACATGAATCTAATTCTCAAGTACAACCCCATTCAAGTGACTTGGTTCAAGAAACTTTGCTCATCACCCAGATACCTCATTTAGATGGTGAGAGGTTACTAGCTGGGGTAGACCTTGATGACACCATCAAAACCATGGGGGATTCACAGACTGTTAGGTTTGAGGGTAGTACTCCTGAGGGGGAACTATCTAAATCCTCTCCAATTTAATTGGAAGTTCCTGTTACAGGAACAACTCCCCTCAAAATCCTGGCTGAAATTGCTCTGACAATTGAAGCTGGGAGTATAATTGCCAATGACCCTGCTATGGGAGAGGAAAGTATAGCACATTTAAGTGACAATGTGGTGCAAGAAACACAAGGGTTTGAGGTTGTTGCAAATGACAGTAGCACAGTCAAATCCCCTCCAATTGATTTCGAGATTCACAAAGATTTTTGGTTCATAAATTTGGTTGTGAGGTTCGGTTTTTAAGAAGAATGGTTCGAATTTGGCTTGGATTAAAGTTGATGTATGATCCTTGAACTTGCATGTTGATTTTGTTACTTACATGTCATTATTTTGATTAAAAACTTAGATGCAACATAGTTTTAGCAAGGTATTGGGTTGAATAACTAGATTGAGCCAATGTGATGTATGATATAGGCCGAGATAGGTTGGTTTCTATCTAAAAAGCATGCATGTTTTGTATTAGTGAATGCATGTCGATTATCCAAAATAATTTACTTGGTTATACTTTAGTTTGGTTCAAATTTTTGATAAAAGGAAAATGGGTGTTAGGAATATGTTGTGTACTTGATGATAAGTGAAACAAAACACCTTAGTAGATTTAATTTAGTGATTTTTTAGCTTTCAACGAATGATCACTTTAACATCCGTTGAAAGGGTAGCTTGTGTATTAATAAGTTTAGTAGCACATTTCTACATATTGTAATGCCTTAGAGAACTAGATGTTATAGAATGTCGTAAGTCATGTTGACTACTAGACTGATATGCAAGATAGGTTGGCTAACTGTAAATATTAGATGCCTTGTAATCTTGAATAAGTGAAATAGAGTTAACTTCTATGAAGATGCTCTCAACGGATATTTCACAAGGTTTTAACAGATGATCAACTAAAGTCTCAACGGATGATCAACTAGACTCTCAACGGATGATCCCACAAAGTCTTAACGGATGATCCCACAGAGTTTCAACGGATGATCAAATTCAAAAGCAGTTGATAGTGACTTGACAGTCACATGCGTTGATTGTATGCAAGTGGAATATGGCGTCCTATTTACAGGTTTTAGAGAACAAAGAAGCATTTCTATTTCCATGCTAAACTGAAGATATTCAAAGATGCTGAATAGAGAAATGAAGTAGCGTGAAATTAGACTATAAACATTTTGTCTTATTTGTTTATCTTTTTTATCATGTAACTTGGTGATATATAAACCAAAGGTAGCAAGTAGAACAGTATCCAAGTTAGTAAGCAATTACCAGAGAAATAGATAAAGCTATATCTGTAAATAATTTCTCTGTTCTTTGTAAGTTCAACTTGTAAGCAGCTGTGTGCAAATCTTGCATCACAGAGTTCTCAAATTTATATATATCTCTGGTGGAAAAGTTCAATCCACCAGAAAGTTTTTAAATACTTGTATTTGATTACTTTGTGTTTGATTTCTTCAATACTTTCATTCCGGATTTTAACTAAATCAAACACAGTTATATATATTCAAAGTAGAACAGTTCTTAAAATTAAAAAAGTAGCTAGAATTACATTCAACCCCCTTCTGTAATTCTTTGTTAGATTGTTTGGGAATTACAATGAGAAAAGTGTTTTTCGTGTCGTAATATTCAAATTGGTGATTATTTTCTAAATGATAAGTATAGTTACGATACTGAGAGTATAGGAGTATATCACATTATGTGCTATGTGATTATGCTCGTGTTTGTAAGCTAAAGTTTGAAACCTTTGGGATAGAAGTTAGACATTCTGAGAAATGTCGGGAATCGATCAAGTTGCTAATTAGGGTTCTATTTTGTATTGTAGATTTGGATAACAGAGGCATTGATAGTAAAGGGAGGAATATCTTAGGTGGAAGTAGCATAGGTTGTTGGAACAATATGACCTCGACCCTCCATTTTATGATATGAATTATACGAGTGTAAACAGAATATTAACCTTAATCTCTACGGCGCAAGTGATTCAAATCCACATCTTCTACTGTATTGCCTGATTCTCCTTGGACAAAGTATGGGATTCGATCTCTCAAGGTGTACCTCCCCTTAAAGCTCCAAAAATCCAAAACCCTAGCTGGCTCCTTAAGAAAAACGGTTGCCTCTCTCAAACCCTAGGATCTTATTTCATTTTTGTGTTCTCGTATTTTCACCACTTCTAGGTTCAGGAGAATTAGAATATTTATAGGATACAATAGCGATTCAAATACACATGTAGCATCTCCCATGAACACGTATATCTCACCATCTCTAAGCATTGAGGATAATTGGAATCCCTTCATAGCATTACAAACATAATCAGTGTCTCATGTATCTACACACCAAGTTCTCGTAGATATAGCCACTACATATATTACTATAACTAGAGAAAGAGATATACCGGTATTGTTTATCTTCCTAGGAAGAGGATAATCATGTTTCCAGTGACTAGACTGCTTGCACCTGAAGCACTTTCCCTTAGGCTTTTTCACACCACCTTAAACTCTCACTGCCTTCATAGCTTTCTGTGTTCAAGCCTTTTTATTCTTCTTTATACCTTTCGGCTTAGAGGAAGAACCTTTATTAGCCACATTCACTTGAACACTTTGCCGAAATAATCCTTCAGCTGCCTGAAGTTCTATCAGGAGTTCCGCGAGACTATAAAACCTCTTGTTCAGGTTGTAATTCAAACAAAACTGTTCAAAACTTCTAGACAAGCTCATAAGGATAATGTCAATATGGGTTTTCCCATCAAGTTCAGCACCAAGGATATCTATCTCATTCAGATGTGATATTATCTTGAGAACATGATCCCTTACAGGTGTTCCTTTAGCCATCTGAGTGTTCATTAAAGCCTTCATGGCTACTTTCCTAGCAGCCCTATTCTGATCTCTAAAAAGTTCCTTGAGATTAAAGAGTATATCCGCAACAGTGGCCATAGACTGATGTTGATGCTACAAAAGACCCGACATTGCTTCCAGAATATAACATCGCGACATCTCATCAGCCTTAATCTACTGCTTATAATACTCTTTCTCATCTTTAGGAGCATCAACAGCAGGCTGGTCTGGCTTGGGTTCATAAGTGCAAAACTTGTACTCTTCAGTAGTCAACACAATGTCCAAATTTCGTTTCCATTCAATATAGTTAGGTCCGGTAAGTTTGTTATCCTTAAGTATGGCGAACAATGGATTAAAGCCCATTGTATCCTGAGAATCATGCATAAAAACATCACATAACACATAAAGGGTGCATTAAATATTAAGAACTATTGGTTCCTCTAACAATTATTAAAATTAATGCACTAATATTTAAACACCATAAGTTTCTAGTACTCCACGATGTGTGACATGTATACCACAAAAATTTATTTACATGTTACTTTGGTCCTATTACTAAACATTACGCCACGTTGGGGTGGTCTATATTATTTTTCATATCTAAGTGTATACCATCATCAAATCTCTCAAATTAAACATAATTATACCAGATGCCATCAAATGATATCTTATAATTATCCGAAATTTATGAAACTCGGTATGCCAAGATGGGTGACATGTATACCTTCCAATATTCGTTATTAATTTAAGAAGTTTGTTCTAGCAATTTCTTTAACATTCTAGACACCATTAATTATATGCCACGATGGGTGACGTATATATAATTTATATTTGTCTTTATGTTAAATTACATACAAACTGTTAGTGTTTGTGCCCTAGAGACAACACTATGATGTTTTAGTTTAAGACATTAGGATTATTAATGTTTATGTTCTATGGACTATTCCCTTTATAATTTATTAATTCTTAATTTACTGCGATATAAATGTTAGATTAATAAATGTCCTTGGAATATGATAAGAAATTCTATATCTCTAAGTATGTGACTTAGAAATGAGATTTTGAGAATAATATCAATATTCCTAAAGGTCCCTAGTCGAATATTATTATTAAGGGACAATAATAATATATTAAGACTGGTGTGTTTGTTGACTGATGATCACATCTCATTGATCATAGGTATGATGATACTAAAGTAAAAAACACAGGAAGATGTATATGTACATGGTGCTAGACAGACCCAATGTGAGATTCTACATGTCTGTTGTGTCATAAGTAATTCTCACAGTGATAATAATGTAATGGTCCTTAAACCTGAAGTCATTTTATATCTATACGAGAATTAATATACATTTATTCCATTAAAAGTTATCCTTGACCGGGTAATGATAAAAGTGGACATTGGGTATATTATGAATCGTATGAGAAATATGAATGATCTAGATGTGATTTAACCCTCCTATTTTAGGAGTGATATTATTGGCCTCTTGTGTGAGCTAGACTATGAAATGCGTGGCCACGCTCAAATGTTGATTTGATATGATAGTCTACTCATTGATCTAGGAAACCTGGATTAAACTATGATGGGGATGACACATTACATGCCTCTAGTTTAATCTATAATATTTGGTTAAAGGGATTATATTATATTGTACATTATTCACAAAAGGTTTAATCGATCAACGATTCAATTATTATTACTTGGGTAGCAATGATGTATTACTAGATGCCGCTCATTGTTTACGATTTTAAATTAGATTTAAAATTCGTTGCCAACGTAATAATAACCTATAGGGTCACACACTAAGAATGTTTGAAGGATTATTTAATTTAAATTGGATTTAAATTATACTAAAGTAATTCGAATTATTTATAAAACTAATTAAGTATGAATTAATTAATTAGATAAATATTGATATTCGAATTTACTAATATTAATTATGAAATTTATTTGTTAAATAATTAAGTGAGACTTAATTATAATATAAATAGGAATTTCGAATTTAGAATAACTCCTAATTAGTTAAGAGTTATAATTCGTTTTTCTACTCTCTATATAATATCTCTTGTGTGGCTGATCTTGTAAGCAAGACTTTTACTAAAACCGTAGCCACCAAGAGAGAAGATGGAGAGAGCAAGAAGAAACGAGTTTGTGCTAGTACACATCCGCTCCTTGAGTTCAAGCATTCGTGTGGATACCGATTTAGCGTAGATCACGAGAGCGGGATGCGTGGTGATTAAACAAGCTTTGGATCTCCATTAGTCAACCAATTTGTAAAGCTTCTTAAGGTAAACAATCTGATCTACGGATTAAATATCTATTTTTCGCATGGATCATGCGGTGGGTTTCGAAAATTCTATTTTTTCACGTTTTTAAATATTGTTTCCGGTGCGTTTATGTGCTCGAAACCCTTCACAAACAATAATGGAGACCATGGGATTTAATTTCATATGAATTCCCTCTCCCACTTAGTATTTACTTTGAGGATTTTAATATAGATGCATCGTCCTATGTTATTTCTTCAAATTCCACATGTATTATGTCAATAACAAAGAACACATAACATAGCAGCATACTCTCATAATTAAAGTATTACTTAATACATTCCTATGTCCATGTCATTCTAGCATGCTAAGGGTTAGTATCAGATGGCATAATAACTCATATAAGAAACACATAGTAGCAATAATCAAGATCAGCAGAAATTATGTAAAATATAATAAAGCACATTCGCTATTTTGGCCTCATATAAGCTGATCAGCGGATGTCTTTGATCATCAATGGATGACTTGATCAACGGATGTCTTGATTAACAGATGTCTTGAATTCATTTTTTGAAATTTCTTGAAAACTTCGAGGGCCCGATTGAAAGTCTAAACATCCTCAGAATGACTTGAAAACTGGGGCAATAGATCTTTAGATTCATAAAATTTATGATCTTTATTTTAAAAATGGGATTTATAATATTTTCTGGATTTATAAAGATATTTTATAACCTATAAAAGGGTTTATGAGAAGTGCTGGAGAAAAGAAAATAGAAATTCAAAGAAATTAGATTATATTTTACCAAAATGCCCCTGCCATTTTGGTTATATAATTCCACCCTCCCTTTCTTTTATTTTTTTCTCCACCCGGCCACACTCTTTTTTCTCTCTCTTTTCTCTTTTTTCTTCTTTCTCTCTCGGCTTTTCTCTTTTTTCTTCTTTCTCTCTCGGCTTTTCTCTCTCTCGGTATACATCTCTCTCTCTCTTGATTCTTCCAAATCCTCCATTAAAACTCAATCTTCATCTAAGATTTGAGTTCCTTATGCTCTAAATATACATATACATGTTTTCATGCGTGTGTTTGTGTGGGTGATGTTCAGTTTTATCAAGAACCATTCGGTTCTTGAGTTTGATTTAGTTTTGAGTTTGATTTTTTACAAGAAAGTGATGCTGATAGTATGCATGTTAGTTATCTTGTGTGATTTACAACATAAACACGATAAACCACGTGGGATCTTAATCATAACAAAATAATCACGATTAAACCACGTGAGATCCAAACACATAATTAAAATATGGCCATAATAGTGAATATCAACCTGCATCAAAGAATCAATACAAGCATACAACTATATATATATGCATAAATAATTATGACAAGGACTTCATATCATAAAACACAGAACCTAGAACCAGGCTCTGATACCAATTGTTGGAATAAAATGACCTCGGCCCTGCGTTTTATGATATGAATTGTACGAATGCAAACAGAACTTTAACCTTAATCGCTACGGCATAAGCGATTGAAATCCACGTCTTCTACTGTATTCCTTGATTCTCCATGGACGAAGTGTGGGCTTCGATCTCCCAAGGTGCACCTTTCTTTAAAGCTCTGATCCAAAACCCTAGCTGGCTCCTTGAGAAAAATGGTTGCCTCTCTCAAACCCTAGGATCTTATTTCATTTTTGTGTTCTCGTGTTTTTACCACTTCTAGCTTCAAGAGAATTAGAAAATTTATAGGTTACAGTAGGGATCATAGACAATTAGGTTGGGCCTCCCAATGACATTCTGGGTCATGCCCAATGTCATTAAATATTAATTCAATCCACTAAAGAATTAATATTTGCACGACCTCTCCTAATTCTGTAAATAATTATTTAATTCGGCTCTCATATTATTTATTTATTAAATTCCCCATGTTTAAGATATCGCATGTCCAGAAATTATATTAGACAATTAATTTAATTAATATCTTTTATCCTTGATCATCCACTCAACCTTATAATTGTGCAAGAACAAATCTGTATGCAGGACTAAAGCACAATTATTTTTATGAGCTTTCAAGAGGACATCATCACCCGAATATATTTTTCGGACACGGTTTCCTTTTATAGTCAATATCCCACTTTGTATATAATGTCATTGCCCAATACATAAATTCGCAATTTAAAATAAATTACTTAATGTATGAATCAAGGCATGTGCATTAAATACAAGTGTCAATCACTATATCCGGATTAAGAACCTAAGCAATAATAATATCATAGAATCTTAGTTCTTCTTTATTGTCAGAATAAAAGAAAGAATTATTCTACTATTTTGATCCCGTTCAATATACACAAAGTATACAAGCATTATTCAATAGTAAATATATATTATTTCTAAATAATATTTCAGCCCTTCTAGTGGTTTGTCTAACACCACTTAGACTGTGAACCTTTATTATATTATATAAGGAGCTTGACAATATAATCTTCTACTATCCCATTTGATACTAGATTGTCTACAATATATAGTATATAGACAATGTGAAAACATGCATTTAAGATTCTTAAATGATTATTATAATAGTATATACTTCAAATGAATAGTTCAGTATAAACCCTAACACAGGTTCCATTAAGCAGGAAAGCTATTTGAGGCAAGTAACTCTGCCTTCTCTCATGAATTATTATAGAGAGGATAATGTTGATGCCATGATAGAATGAAAGTTTTTTGTTATTTCTGTTATTGATTCTTGAGAAACCCTGTTATTGTTCCCTGGAATAATCTTGTTATCAATCCCTATAACGATCCTTAATAGTAACCCCTTGTTTCTAAAACTTATTATCCTATCCCTATACTTCGTTAAATTATGATCCCTTGATCCTAAAGAGAGCCTTATGAACTTTTCATATTTTATATCTTGATAACCTAGATTCCTTGATAATCCCTTATGCCTTGTTACGTATCGTTCTTTGGAACTATCCTTATTCCGAACTTATACACTGTTCAACGTTTGATCAAAATCTTTAGCTTATGATCCCCGCTTACTTTCAATTTGTTCAATTTCCTTGAATTCTTAAATTGGACGTAAGAATGACTTTCGACTTGAAAGAGTCGAAATGATTTCATTTATCGGTAATGTTAAAATTGGATTTAGATAAACTTTCTTGTATTCCAACAAAAAGGTTTTCCAAATGAATTCCTTGAAGATTAGATAGAGTCGTTAGAGACTTTTGGGACTAGTCCATTATAAGGCTGAAATAATGCCATGGGTACCTTAATGACCGGATGGAGGTCAGTACGGGCTGATCACCCGTATTATATTTAAAAGATGGATTTTTTAATCAAGGGTTCTTTAATACTTTATAAAATAAAAAGGTTAATATATATCTTTGATAAAGCAACTTGCTTAATTACTTGAAATAAACAGAATGAGTAGTATCTTCTTTAAAGTTATGAAACTTGCTCGAGAACCCTGTCACTTTACTTTGTTATTGATTCTTGAAGCTTGAATGATCGCTTCCTTTGAAATGAGAAACTTCTTGGAACCCTGTTATTGATTGTGCCGTTAAAATAATACTGCCACCTAGCTCAGTTTTATCTAGAAATTGAATGCCTCAGTTAATGTTTTTTATATTAATATTAAAACTGCTATATAGTTACTTGCTGAGCCTCTTTGCTCATTTATTTGCTTTGATCTAACCATGGAAGTTAAGGAAGAAGATGGCCAGACTTAGGAGCACTGCTCGCAAAAGCGTTCCTGGCGGTCCCTATCGTGTTGAAGGATTTCAGATGCCAGATCAGGTAGTTGCTATGTGAGCAAGCGATGGTGGGGAAGTGTAATAGTTGAATCGTATACTTTTGGGTTATCTGTCGCTTCCAAGTCATAATCGAATAATTTGAATTTCTTTATATTTTGGGTTGTAATAATATTATATTCTGGTTGGTAGTTGTAGTCTTGTCTCATACTTTATCCTGTTTAGATCCTGTTAGTATCGAGGTTTATTATATTTCTGCTATTATGGTATTAGTATATTGGTGTGTGGGTCCTTATTTCCTAACCCCGAGATTGAGGGCGTCACAAGTTGGTATCAGAGCTACCCTAAGACAAGTAGTTGGTATCAGAGCTACCCTAAGACAAGTTAGGATAAAAGGTTATTTGGGTAATTAATATTGCGAGAGTGTTCGACTCACATAGAGTTGAGTTAGACTATTAGGTATAGTCTAAGTTAAATAGATTAAGGTGATAAATAGAGTTAGGACATTGAGTCATTTAGAGGTTTTATTTACCCCTAATGTTATTTTCTTGGCTGTTGTTTCATGTTTCATCTCAGGACCCTAGTAGTGGTAGTGATACTGATTCTGAGGATAGTTTGTTTCCTGGTTCCCCAGTGATCTCTATTCCACCCCCATCAGTGGAGCCCCTATATATTAGTTCAGACCTTGAGGAGGATGCATCTGAGAGCAGTGAGGCCCCTATGCATATTTCTCCCCTGAGACCAGTACTAGAGACCCTGACCCCTGAGCGAGAGCTTGCTATACCTATGCCTGCCCATGTTGGTGGCAAGTTAGCTCAGGACCGAGACTTTATGTACTATTATATCCCTGAGTTGGGAGCATTAGTAGATAGGCTACCACGCGAGTTTAGACAGTAGACATCAGTGTTGGGGACCGAGTGGAGAGGTCGTATTGAGATGGTGGAGCAGGTTACCCGTATGCGGTTGGATGAGGGACCATCTTCCAGTGATGCTGATGCCGAGGCCCAGAGGGTTCATAATATTATTCGTTGGATGTTTTCAGTGTTGAGGGAGATTCTTGATTTTGATGGTTAGTGAGATTGTGAGATCAGACGGGACATCTGGTGGAGCCCATAGTTGTTATGGTTGTGTTTCTTTCAGCGCAGGTAGGCTTTGGGATACTTGGTCAGAGGCCGGGATCCCTTTTTCTTTTCATGATGTATTATATTTCAGAACTTAGTGTTGGTTGTTGTTGTAGTAGATAGATAGAAGTTAGGGGTAGATAGGGGGGATATTTTCCAGTTTTTTCTCTGTTTAATCCTGCTATGTTATTGTACCTTATTCCCAGAAATTATTGTACTTGAACTATTTATCTATGTACTTTGGTTATCTTGCAATAAACTGAAGAATATCATAAACCATCTATCTATGCATTTTCTTTCTATATTGCAAAATCTTAAGTTTCATAAACTGTTTTACATATCCTGTTTTCCATGTAACCATAATCATATATCTTTATGATAATACTACTTATGTCATGTGAGAACCCTAACCGGTGAGTGAATTATGTAGCAATAGTATTGCATGAGCAACTGGGTAAAACTTAAAACCCGTAAAACTATTCCTAAAAGAATCATTATTGTTATGAATGCCATGCTATCATATTGCTAATAATTGCACATCAGGTTTGTAAAATGGCTACTTCACCAAATCACCAAGAAGAAGAAACTCAAACTCAAAACCAAGAGCAAAACTAAGACACCCCTATGATGAACCGACTCTTCCAACTTTTGCAACAACCCTCAGCCCTTAGAGTCGGGAATTTCAAACATTTTCAATTCATTCATCCCCCAGAGTTAGTAGGATTTCCATATCTGATTAAAGCTCAGTCGTGGTTGAGAGAAATGGAGAAAGCCTTGGATTTAGCGAAAGTTAAGGACGATAAAAAAGCACAGTATGCAAGTTACTATCTTAAGGATGAAGCTAGTTACTGGTGGAAATCTACTAAGGCGTTGCTTAAAGAGAAGTTATATCATGGGAGAAGTTTACAGAGTTATTTTTAGAGAAATACTTACCAAGTTACATTCAAGATCAGTTAGAAATGAGGTTTTTGGATTTAAAGCAAGAGAATATGACGGTAGCGGAGTACGAAGTGAAGTTTTCAGAGTTAGCAAGGTTTTTGCCCGAGTATGTGAATAGGGAAGTGAAGAAAGCTAAAAGATTTCAACAAGGACTTAAGCCATGGATTCGTAGTCAAGTGGCTCTTCTTGAGATAAGGAATTACGTTGCTTTGGTACAAAAAGCCATGATTGTAGCAGGAGAAAGAGAAGCAACTAAACAGAAAAGTGAAGGAAAGAAAAAAAAGTTTGAGGATTCCGAACAAGATCAGGGAAGTTCTAAGTTTAGAGGTAAGTTTGGAAGGAATGCTGGAAGTCAGAACTAGAAATTCCAGAGGTTTAAGCCCGGAAATGGGAATCAAAAGAATCGTTTTCAGAAAGTTGGACAGTCAACAAAGGAGAGTAAACCCCTGATTCAAGAGTGCAAGACTTGAGGAAAAAGATACCTTGGGAGATGTAATAATCTCAACGTGACGTGCTTCAAGTGTAACCAGAAAGGACATTATTCATCTGAATGCGCAAACGGTTCGGGAAATCTAGAGTTGACTTGTTTTAAGTATGAAAAAGTTGGCCATATGTCAAGGAATTGCAAGGAGCCTATTCAGAAGGAAAATGTTCTTAGGATTGCTGGACCACCGCCTCTACCAGAACAAACAGTTCAGCCAAAGGCGTGGACGTTTAATATATGCAAGATGCGGATGTGGTAGCAGGTACGCTTGCTATAAATTCAGTAGAAGTCAAAGTGTTAATGGATTCTAGAGCTACTAGATCATTTATTTCTTACAGTTTTATTGATAGACTAAAGTGTGTTGCGTACCCTTTAAAATCTAATTTGATTATAGAAGTAGAAAATCAGGAAGGAGTTACTGCCGATAGGATTTGTCCCAATTGCGATATCGTTATAGAACGTCGGCACTTTTCTGCGGACTTAATTCAGCTTAAGTTAGGAGAGTTCGACGTCATTATCAAAATGGATTGGTTAGAAAACCATGATGCGCAAATCGAGTGTATATATAAGAAAGTGAAATTGAGAACCGAGGATGGAGCTGAAGTGATATTCAAAGGAAAGAAGCAAGGTAAGAAGTTTCTAACGACAATGCAGACAAGGAGATTGTTATGACAAGGATGCGAAGCTTATATGGCTCATGTGAAGGTTGTAGAGAAGGAATCCTTAAAGATTGAGGACATTCATGTAGTCAAAGAGTTTCCCGACGTGTTTCTCGATGAATTACCTGGACAACTCCAGATCGAGAGATTGAATTCACGATTGATTTGGCTCCTGAAATAGAACCAGTTTCGAAAACCCCTTATCGAATGGCGCCCATTTAATTGAAGGAACTAGCGATGCAACTGCAAGAATTGTTAGATAAAGGAGTTATTCGACTGATTGTTTCCCCGTGGGGAGCACTAGTGTTGTTCGTCAACAAGAAAGATGGAAGCATGAGATTATGTATCGATTACCGCGAACTCAATAAGTTAACTATGAAGAATAAGTACACTCTCACGCGAATCGATGATTTGTTTGATCAGCTAAAATGAGCTACATGTTTCTCGAAGATCGAATTAAGATCTGAATATCATCAATTGAAGATTAAGGAGGAAGATATACCCAAGACGGCATTTCGAACGAGATATGGACATTATGAATTCTTGTAAATGGTGTTTGGATTGACAAATGCGTTGGCTGCTTTTATGGATCTTATGAATCAAGTATTCAAGAAATACTTAGACAAGTTCGATGTAATATCTGGGATATGTCGTGTAATTATTTTTGTTGATAAATGAATTATGTGTATAGCTTATGTTAGCTATGTGTTGTTTTATTATTATCTACGGGTAATTTGTGGTGTACATGGTTGTTCGTGTAAGTAATTATTGAGCTGTATTATTTTTGTTTCACTTTTAAAAGTGGATTTAATGCAGATTTATTTGCATAAATATTTGGATTATCTCTAAAATCATTTTTATGGTTTTATAATTATCATAATTATTTTTGGGATTTTATAAAATTTAGAAATCAATATTTATCAATTATTTAACCCTGTATGATTTTCTGATTTCATTTATTTGTAAAATCTGTATTTAATTCCAGAATTCTTCAAAAATTATGAAACTCATATTTATCTAAGCGCGTTATTTCTTTAATCATTAAAAAGCAGGCATAAATTGTGTTTCAGAAATTATTTTAAACTTACAAAATTTATGTTTCTATAAACTTTGGGATATTTGTATCATTTTAAAACTATTTATGTAATTTTCTGAATTTGTTTTAAGTGCAGCTCGGTTCTTTAATTGTAAAATGCGGGTACGAGTTACATTTCAAATATACTTTAAAAATTATGATAAATTTATTTTAATAGCCTTAAATTATTTGAGATATTCTAAAATTAATTTGATAATTTCTGGGTTATGTTTATACGTGCGGTTGTTCGTTAAGAGACGCAATATGCGGGTCAAAAATCGGGCTTTGAGAAGGGGAAAGAAACGTGTCAAATGCTGGTTAAATAAACAAAAGGTGGCAATTACTGATTGGTCCAAGGGCTGCTGCGTTGAAACAAAAACGCAAAAAACACACACCCAGACCTCTGATCTCTCTCATTTTCCTTTCTCATAACTCTCTTTGTATTTTCTCTCTCACATCTCTATTTCTCTTTCTTTCCTCACCCTCCCACTTCATCTTCTTCTTATATCTGTTTTTCGTGTTCCCGATTTGGTGCAACTGGTTGTTTCCGGCATGGTCGCCGCTTCTGTTCTTTTTCCGGCGGTTTGCTCCAGCTTCATCTATGTCTGCGTGTTGGGTATATATATATACACGTGTTGTGTGAGTGTAAATTGTGTGTGCGTTTACCTTGAGGCTGTGTTGCCTAATTTATGTGGTTGTGCACGTGCTCCTGTGCTGAATTAAAACTGTTATTAATTATATTTTGTTTTAATTTTTCTCTACAGAAATTAATTGATGGCAATTCGTGATATGAAATAATTTTGGTGTGGAAAATTGTTAAGTTAATCGGTGAAGTACGCATTGGAAACCCGAAATAAATCGGGTACCCGTGAGTTTTACCGCCGTCAGCAATGAATTTCGATGAGCTGACAGTGGACTATGATGATACGATCTGAGTCCCATGATTTAAAATATAAATACGAATAAAAATATATAAAAATGCGGATAACAATTAATAACTGCAATAGAATTGGTGTTTGGGAATTTGTGGATTGCGATTGTTGTTATTGGTTCGAATTGGTGGTTGGGACTTGTAAATTGGATTATGTTGTTGATTTGACGTCGAGTTGTTCGACGGGTTAGTCCGATAAATAAAGGAAGTGCTGCCCGATTTCCGAGAAATTAAATTTCGGAAATATGGGAGCGTATCCAATAATTATCGAGACGTCGAGCAAATATATATAAATATATGAGCATATGTTTTATACGAAACCTGATTGTATGTTATGGTGAAATGTTTTGCCAAAACTTATAACCCTAATTTCGTACAATGAGGACTATACGTATTTTCTGGAAATGAACACTGAACCGATTTTCGAGAACGTGAACCCTAAGTGATACGTGTATTATTATATGAAGTATGTTGCGGGTCGGGTTTTGTTATTGTTTGGGTAGGATTGGTATCGAGGATATGTCAAGCATAACTGGGTGTCTAACATAGAGTATTTCGACCTTGTAGATTCTAGTCGGGTAGCCGAAAGTGGATGTTGGACTAAAGATAACCTAGTGGTCAGTCGACGAGCTCAGTAGGGTTTCAACCGAAAAACCTGAGTGTCGAAGTCGAATCCATGGTGATCTAGTGGTTGGACGTTAAAGCCTGAGCGACAGACTCGGCTCAGAATTGATCAGTAATAGTTGTAAATCCCTGTAAGGCAAGTACTTCTGAACTTTTCTTCAAGATATATTGCAAATGTATTTTCGAACTGTTTCATAACATGTCGCTACTATTCAAAATAACCCCTGTTTTATATTGCAAGTGCTATAAACAATCTACCCTTAAACCCTGATTTTTCTTGACCTTGAGCCGTAAGCCTTATTCTTTATTAACCATCCTTTGTTGATCATCAGATACCAAATCACACAAATATGATACTACTCCCCAAATGCATAACTACCAAACACCAAACACTAGAACAAAATTGTTTGAAAACACAGAAACTTTTATATTCCGACCATTCTTTATAACATCAAAGAACTATACCTTGAAAAATCATTATTTGTCTAATACATGATCCTTTTACAGACTAAAAACCGTTTCTTATACATACCCTGATATACCCTTGTAATATCCATGAGTTTCCTTACGTTTTATTCAAGTGTTTAATCATCATTGATTATGATCTTGTTGTATCGAATTATATTGTTTATCATATTGAACTGCTTTAGAATTGGATAGTTTTTTTTATATGTATGGACCAGATTCGTGGTCAGACCATATCAATGGTCAAGTTAGGCCAATGTGTGCCTTGGATCCAGTAGTTAGAACAGTGCTGTATGCTTTTCTCGGGGTTAGTGCGTGACTGATCAGCAGCCTAACCTTGATTTTAAAAACTTAAAATGAATATTCAATTCTAATGATTATTTAGCAATACAATTGATTCTTTTGAATCATTCCATTTGAACATTGCTTAACCTCAGTTATCACTGTTATGACTTGTTGAGCTAGTTAGCTCACCCTTGCGATTCATTTTATATATTTTATAGTTGAAAAGGATATGGATGATAGTAAAGTTCCTCAGTCCAAAGAGCGGGCTAAGGTTCCAGTTCGAGTTGAATCGATCTAGCAAGGAGCTTCATACGACAGAGAGATAGTATGATTGTAAGAATAATTTTGTTATCAGTTGTAAGTTAAATTAGTTGGGATTTGGTACGTTGTAATAAAAGTTAAGGTTGTGGCTTGTTTTCATACTTTAACCTATTGCGATCCGTGGTTATGTAAAGCAGGGTCATTGCAAATAATATTTCTTATACAGGTTTATATATTGTGTATGTATTGTGGACCCCAAACTTCTGACCCGGGTTTGGAGGGTGCCACAAGTTCGTGATAGTATTTATCGATGATATCTTGATTTACTCAAAGTCAGAAGTGGAGCACATGGAGCATTTGAAGATTTCTTTGGAAATCCTGAGAAAAGAGAAATTGTATGCGAAATTTTCTAAATGCGAGTTTTGGTTGAAGTTCAATTTCTTGGACATGTAGTCAATAATGAAGGGATCAAAGTGGACCCTGCAAAGATTGAAACTGTTATGAATTGGGAAAGACTAAAGACTCCAACAGAAGTGAGAAGCTTTTTGGGACTAGCGGGATATTATCGACGATTCATTCAAAATTTCTCTAAGATTGCAGTTCCCCTGGTTCGTTTGGACTGATAAGTATAAAAAAAGCTTCCAATAGCTAAAGAGAAGGTTAGTATATGTGTTAAGGAAATTAATTTCTGACAGTTAATTTAATCAATATCTTTTATCCTTGATCATCCACTCAAACTTATATTTATGTAAGAACAAATCTTCCTGCAGGACTAAAGCACAATTATCTTTATGAGCTATCAAGAGGACATCATCACCCGAATATATTTTTCGGAAACAGTTTCCTTTTATAGTTAATATCCGACTCTGTATATAATGTCACTGCCCAATACATAAATTCGCAATTTAAAATAAATTACTTAATGTATGAATCAAGGCATGTGCATTAAATACAAGTGTCAATCACTAAATCCGGATTAAGAACCTAAGCAATAATAATATCATAGAATCTTAGTTTTTCTTTATTGTCTGAATAAAAGAAAGAATTATTCTACTATTTTGATCCCGTTCAATATACACAAAGTATACACGCATTATTCAATAGTAAAGATATACTAATTCTAAATAATACTTCATCCCTTACAATGGTTTGTCTAACACCACTTAGACTGTGAATCTTTATTATTTTATATAAGGAGCTTGACAATTTAATCTTCTGTTATCCCATTTGATACTAGATTATCTACAATATATAATATACAGACAATGTGAAAACATGCATTCAAGATTCTCAAATGGTTATTATAATAATATATACTTCAAACGAATAGTTCAGTATAAACCCTAACACAGGTTCCATTAAGCAGGAAAGCTATTTGAGGCAAGTAACTCTGCCTTCTATTTTGAATTGTTATAGAGAGGATATTTTTGATGTCGTGATATAATGAAAGTTCTTTGTTATTCCTATTATTGATTCTTAAGAAACCCTATTATTGTTCCCTGGATTAAGCTTGTTATCAATCCCTGTGACGATCCTTAATAGTAACCCCTTGTTTCTAAAACTTATTATCCTATCCCTATACTTTGTTAACTTATGATCCCTTGATCCTAAAGAGAGGCTTATGAAATTTTCATATGTTACATCTTGATAAACTAGATTCCTTGATAATCCCTTATGCCTTGTTACGTATCATTCTTTGGAACTGTCCTTATTCTGAACTTATACACTGTTCAACGTTTGATCAATATTTTTAGCTTATGATCCCCACTTACTTTCGATTTGTTCACTTTCCTTGAATTCTTAAATTGTACTTAAGAATGAATTTTGACTTGAAAGAGTCCAAATGATTTCATTTATCGGTAATGTTAAAACTGAATTTAGATAAACTTTCTCGTATTCCACCACAAAGGTTTTCCAAATGAATTCCTTGAAGATTCGATAGAGATATAAGAGACTAGTTGGACTAGTCCAGTCATATAAGCGGCTAGCGGGGCTAGTCCATTATAAGGCTGAAATAATGCCATAGGTACCTTAATGACCAGATGGAGGTTAGTACAGGATGATCACCCGTATTATATTTAAAAGATGGATATTCCAATCAATGGTTCTTTAATATTTTATAAAAGAAAAAGGTAATGTATATCTTTGATAAAGCAACTTGCTTAATTACTTGAAACAAAACAGAATGAGTAGTATCTTCTTTAAAGTTATGAAACTTGGTCGAGAATGAGAGGTCAACGCTTTTACCCTTTAGGTTTTGGTGATTTGTCAAAAGTAAAAGTGAGAATTAAATTAGATTCCTAGGTCACGTAGAATCCTCCCTTAGGGTTTTATGTGAGGCACTTACCGGAATCAAGTCGAACTAAGTCATTTTGGATAAACCGTACTAAAATGCTTTCCGAAACTTCTTTAAATGACATGACTTGGGATAGATATATCAACTCAAGTATATATTCTATATCATGTTATTTTTGTCAAACAAACCTAGGCTTACGGCTAAAGGCACAGAAACCGAGAACTTTCGAACACTGCTTTTATGAACCAAAAATGATCAAATTATTTAAAAGCATGTCACACTTAAATGTTTTACTCTCAAATATATTGAATATATTTATTGAATATTTATGTTCAAATTTTTTAGTGCCAAAAGCCATGCCAAAAGACCCCAATCAGATTTTATTCCAAAATGACCATAAATCCTTATTTATCCGGATAAAATCATATAAAATTCAAAGATAATTATTCCTTGGACCTCATAATCATTACTTTATAAGGACTATTATTATTGAATAGTTTTGAAGTCAAAACTTTTGTCTGCCTCATCGGTAAAGACAAATGTATTTTCCGAGCGCTCCAGAAGGCTGTTTTAACATTCGTAAAATCCTAAATAATACTTCCAAATGTCTTTTATACTTGAAACTTGGGATTTTTCTTTCGTATCTTGCTTTCTTTAACATATATTATTTTCATGATTTTAACATGACTTTTTTCTGGGACCCCTAAAACGATACGTAATTGATTTATCAGTCGCTTAAAGGTCATAGATGGTCAACTTATTTCAAGATGAAATTTTAACCATGATCCTAAGATATTATTTCTAGAGGATCCCCAAAATTTCATAATATTTCATTGATTTTTCGATTTTTAGTAAATACGCAATTTTGGTCATCGGTAAGCGCGCGGAACGTTTTCAGCTTTGTCTAAATAATACAAAAATGTGTCAAACCACTTTTTGGCCTGCAAATTTGAATTACTACAGCTGTAAATGAGTTTTATGGACCAGCCCCCACTTGTCCTTGCCTTGGAAGATGTGTTAGCTTTATTCTAAAGCTAAAAAACCTAATATTTGGCCTATAAAAGGACCCCTAAGCCTCCTCTTTCCCCAAGCTCTTGGTGAGCCAACCTTATGCTGATAAAACCACTCTAGAAACACTCTCTCTTCTGCTACTAAATTGCAAAAACGTTTCTAGAGCTTAAGCCCTCCTTTAATGTTTTAACTTGATTTTGGCTTGGTTTTTATCACCCTTTCTCACCCAAACACACACCCATTTGGCCCCCTCTCTTAGGCACGTTTCTTGGCATTATTTTTCTGCCTTTCAGTGACCACTTGAGCCTTGAAAATTCAGTAGCCAAAGCCACCCTTCGGTCATTTTTTCCGGCGACTAGTTTTGTGTGTTTTTCGGCTTCACCATCTCGTATCTCTTGTAGTCTTCTCTATTTTGAGGAGATTGAGCCTTTGTAAGGTCAAGAGTGATAAGATTGGTTTATTTTGAGTATATTGAGTGTACTTGAACCCTTCCTTGTTAGATCCAACCATTTGATACACTTTTGTGCAAGTTCCGTGAACTTTAGCATAAAAATGCACTTGTTCTTGATTTATTTATGTAGTGTGTTTTAGAGCCTTTGTAGGAAAATACCAAGAGTTATTAGCTAAGATCTACTGACTTTTAAGTCCTTTCACTCAATATTAGGAGTTTGAAGTGATTAAAGGCATTTAGACGATTTTCGGTTAAAACCAATGTCCCTAAACGAGCATAAACCGTAAGTGGTTTTATTCTTGGTTTTTGAATACCGAAATCTTGTCTAAGTTTGGTCTTGACTTTGTTATTTGAATCTTGATTATCAAGAGGAGTTATCTTTACAAGAACATAACAAACTAGGCCATTTGAACTTGAAGAATCAAGTTCAAATTTTCGACCATACGAGTTGTTATACTCGGCCGAATACAAAAGCTCTATTGCTTTGCATTTCTTGCTTGTTTTTATTTCTTTAACAAGTGCACTAAGCTAGCTATAGTATTTTGTTATTAAGTTCTTGACCCTTTCATAATTTCATAATATCCCGGAAATCTTTTATATAGTTTCCGCACTAGTGTAACGCGTATTAGCATGGCGTAAGCCGAATAGTTTAACGCGTAATAGCGTCAATTTATATATTTTCTCGTCATATATATATTGCTTGTTTACTTGTGTGCTTGTAGCTTGTCTTCTTTTCTTTGCAGTGAGGTGAAGTGAAGTGAGGTGATCCATGTGCTAAGACCCAAGTCTTAGGCGTACTAACGGGGAGTTAGTAGCCTTTGCACATTGAGGCAAATGAAAGACCCGAGACCTAAGACCTAGATCCGAGACCTGCCAAGAAGAAGAAGGACGAAGGCTACGTAAAAGGATTTACGAGTGCTTGAGGAGGTGACTAGGTTATTACGCTCCAAGATAGTCTTGTAATAGGGTTGCTATTTATTTTGAGGAAGTTACGTGTGTGTAACGTTCGAAGACATTTAAATAGTGGTTAGTTTGTAAAGGTTTCTCCGCCTACTATAGAAGAGGTTCTTTATAGTAGAGAAAATCTTGAGTTCTGGGAGGAGCTCGGGGAATGGAGTAGGGGTGAGTGGACTCCGTTTGTTGAGTTAGCCACCGCGAACCAGGATAAATCGATCGTGTCATGCATCTTCTTTTCGTATCTTTATTTTCCACACTTAACTAGCTTGCTTACAAGTAGTTAACGTTAAAGAGGAGAAAAGAAATTTCAAAAAGCCAAGCTCTTAAATTTTAAAAAGGTGATAAGATATTCAACCCCCCCTTCTAGCTTATCGAACCCACTCGCCGAACCTATCAGTTGGTATCAAAGCAGTGCTTTTGACCGTATATATCGATTATTACGATAATCGAGGAATACGATAAAAAGTAGATCGTAACAGAGTTATCGACTATTATAAAAGTCATTACGTAAAACCGTATTAAGGATAACTTTTTATGGTGTACTTAAGTACGATTGGTTGCAGGGAAGGACTTTCGAGTTCTCGACCACCTCTATTTGATGGCACAAACTTTGCTACGTGGAAAACGCATTTTAGAATATATGCGAGATCACAAGGAGTTAAGGTTTGGATGGCCATTGAAGATGGTGTTTTAGTCCCTATGAAAAGCGTAGGTGATGAACTTGTCGAGAATAAAGTTAGCGAATATAACCCCGAAGAAGAAAGTAAAATGAACATAGCCGCTAAAGTGGAAATGGTCTTGACTAGTGTACTTCCGGAAAAAGAATATAGACGTGTTAATAACTGCAAGTCCGCACAAGAAATGTAGAACAAGAATATGTTCTACATTTAATATCCATAATGAAATTAGTGTAATGACTAATTTGTTCTACATTAAAGAATCCCGAATGGATGCTTTGATACAAGAATATGAAAATTTTAAACTCCTCGAAAGCGAGACTATCATTATGGAAACGAGGTTTACTCGTATAATCGATGAACTTTCACAACTCGGAAAAGCTTATACTACGAATGAGAAAAATCGTAGGATTTTGAAAGCTTTGCCTCCTAATTGGAAAGTTAAAGTTACCACAATAAAAGAAATGCATAACCTCAATTCATATACTATCGATAGCTTGTTCGGAAACCTTCGTGCTTACGAAGAGGATAATATTCCGGAAAAGGTTATTCCTAAAGTCGAAGATAAAAGGAAGAATATGGCCTTAAAAGCAATTTTAATTGATGAAGATGAAAATGACGATGAGTTGAACGAAGAGTTGCAAAATCTCGATGAACAAAAGATTGCACTACTTTCAAGACAACTTCGTCGGGTTTTGCAAAGTAAAGCTCAAAGGTACGGAAAAGGTTTCCTTAAGTCGGGTAATCAACAACGTGTGTTTAACTCGAAAGGAAGACCGAATTACAAGAGTAATAATTTCCAACCTTCGAACTTTAACAAAGGCAAAGGGATGTAACAACGAATAATGGTTATAATAATAATAATTCAAATTTTTCGATTAATTATGTTGCCCCTAAGCCGAAGGAATCGTCAAACGAAAAAGCACACGATTTATGTTTCTAATGTAAACAACTCGGTCACTTTAAACGGGAATGTCCAAAATTGGCTAAAGGCTGAAGCCTTGTTGCCGAGAATGGATGGGACTTAAGCGAGGATGAAGAAGCTCCCGAACAAAGTGAAGAGGTCGTGAACTTGTGCTTGATGGCGATTGATGATGAAAAAGAAATGATAGAAGCTGTAATAACCCCAAAATTTTGAACTTTTTTTGTAACCCTTATGAATAGTATTTTTGCTGATATTGCTGAATAAGAAAACTTTTCATGCCACACTATGTAGGGGTTCTTTTATTGTTATTCTGAGATCTTATTAGCACTCTATATGATATATAAGTGTATGTAAAGATCGTCAGAATCCAAATTCAAACACTTTGATTTTTTCCCGAAAATCCACCAGATACCGAAAGAATTGAGTATAAGGTAACAGGATAAAAAGGATTTAAATTCAAGGATTATAAGAGAGGATCATAAAAGGAATATAATGTATTGAGAAAGGTTAAGGAAACCCAAGTAATAAGATCCCGGGTATGATCCCTCAAACGATAAACGAAAACGAAAGTTAAGCGAACCGTATAACAGATCAGCGATCATTAGCCAAGTAATTAGAAGCTAATCAAAGAGGTTAGTGAGGATGATGTCATCAAACCAATAAGAAGAGGACAAGCATGGGAAGATGACATAGGATTGATGACATAAGCATGACCAAAGAGAAGTGTGTTGTTGGTGAAAGGAATATGTCCTAAGTCCAATCATGTATTAGGATTTAGGAATAACTTTTATGTAATCTGTTTTGATTTCATTGATATTAATAAAGACTTGTTTTGTTTTTATTACGGGCTTTATCTATTTAAGTGTTTAAATAAGATATACCATAGTTTAGAGTAAAGCTTTTTATGGATTATGATGAGATCATAATAGTGAGACCTAAAAAGATGATAACTCTAAACTTAAATAGTTCCTGGTCATAGGATTACTAACTGGTAATTAATAATCCGCAAATATCGGTACATACTATGCTTGCTTCATTATGAAGGATGTCTGTTCTCATAGACATTTGTGTGGTGACACTATAGCTAGTATGTAGGTGCTTATTATGGAATAAGTTCACTGAACATGACTCGCACAGCTGAACAACTGATGGAGTTCACTCACGTGTCAGCAGTTGTACACATAGTGATAGTTGTACAAGTATCATTAGACTTGAGGTCATCATAGTCATCTTGTGTACACTGAACTATGCTTTGGTTTAGTTCTTAGTCTCCAGGGACAATTATTAGGGCTCTTCTGGGTATAAGAATTTGTTCACGAAGATAGTGTATGATCAATAAAGGATCTACCCCTTCCAGTGAAGGAAGCGAATGTTCAAGGCTGATCCACTTATGCTAGTTCAGGAATCTCTGGCCAGAGTAAATGAAATTAGAAAGGAGTTTCTAATTTGCATAGAACTACGCATAGTAAATGGTAAGCAAAGTGATTGAATTAGATAGGCTTGACACGAGATCCATGCCTTGTATTTAATCGGGATATTGTAGGGTAGAAGGAGTTTATTGTACGGTAACTATTCACTGAATAGGTTTTTGGTATTCTAAGCAGTGAATTCATATTATCCGGATAGTCGCGATATGCTGAGAAGTATCCCTCACGATGTAGAATAAATGTGATTAATTAGTTAATCATATTTAATAAATTAGAGAATTTATATAAATAATGATAAAATAGTTTTATTATTATTTATTTCTACTACCGGCTTAATATTGAACCTACAGGGTCACACCATAAAAAGAGAATGATTTAATGGTGGAGGAATTAATTAATAATGGCTAATAATTATTTATTTATGAAATAAATAATTAATTGGCAAATTTAATAATTGATTAAATGAGATTTAATTGATTATAAACTAATTAAGAAAAGTTCTTAATATTATTAATTAAGGATTTAGGTTTTGGAAATTAAATCAAGAGAGAGAATTATTTCTAAAGTGTTTAGAAAAATTATTAATAATTAAAAGGTGTTTTAATTATTAATGAGAATAATAAATGGGATAATAATAATATTATTTATGGGAAAATTTCAGCTGAAAATTTTGCCTATAAATACACTATTATAGACCCTATTTTATTCTAACCCACATCAAACCCGAAAATCCAAAAAGTTTGGAAAACCCAATTCTCTCCACCTCCTTCCTCCTCCTTAATATCGTTTTCTTGGTGGATACCGGTGGAGTGCTTCACACTTGAGGAGCAACTGCTAAGGATCTCTGATCGTTATCTCCGAATTATTTTTTAAAGGTTAGATTCGATCCCTCGAATTTTTATTCATGATCTGTATGCTTTTATTTGGATTTTATATGGGTAAAAGTGTTTTGCCATGACCCCGCTGCATTAAAAATCCAATAATGGTATCAGAGCATAGGTTGTATGCATATAGATCTGTGGTAAAAATTTCAGAATTTTATATGCTTGTATGAATTAATTATGATTTTTACAAGTTATATCATGAATTAATTTTGTCTGATGAGAAATCGTTTCTCAGAATAATTTTGAATGTTGGGGTTCTACAAGTGTTGTAGATCGTCTGGGTATTTTTTTCATAATTTTATGATGTATAGATTTTTTATTATGAATTTTTGAAGTTGTTTCAATTAAATTTTGTAATTAAATATGTATATATATATAAATTGATTGTAAGTATATTATACTTCGGCAATTGTACATCTGCTTGTCTGCATAATCTGTTGAATTCAAAGCTGTCAGTAAAAGATAAAGAGAAGTCTGGTGCGGCACGGCAACCGAGAAAGAAAACTGTCAGGCGGCTGCAAAAAAAAAAAAAATAGGGGTGTCACGCATTCCGGGAATGCGTTACACGCCTGTGACGCATTCACGGAATGTGTTACACCCTTTAATGGCTTAAAAGGGGTGTAACGCATCACCGGAATGCGTTACAGGGCTTATAACGCGTTCCTGTAATGCTTTACAGCCCGTCTGTTGATTTTAAAATTGATTTTCTGGGAGTTTCGTAACTCCATTTTGGGCGTGCAATATACCGTTGGATTCGTTTTTTCGAGAGGGATCTAATGGAGTGATCAATTTTAGTTTGTATAAAAGTTTTGAACTGTTTATATTTCCATGAAGTGTTTTAAAGTTGTTTTTAACTATTTTAACTGCTTTTAAATGCTTCATGTGATACATAGAGATGTATAATGCTTAGACTAATGTGCTAGATGATATAACATGCCTACCTTGATGTTTATTCATGTTTATATATGTGATATATGCTTAGTTTTATCATGCGATGATAGATTTAGGTGAACTTAAATGAACATAAGGTGTTTGTTAGACAACCTAGTATAGTGAAATTGTTTCATAACCTTAATAATAATATTATGAATACAATCATGAGATTCTTGTGTTTATGAAACACGTAATTGAATATGAATTTTTGATATGAGAGAAAGGATGATTCTGTCAACAACAGATTTCTATCTGTAAGAAAGGGTTATTAAGTGACGCCTCTTGACAATGCTCCACCCGATCTGGGAATCATCTCATTATTTATTATTGATTTGAAATATTTAATTTAAAAGGAAGAATCTCTTTATAATATGATTATGATTGTAACGTAATATAATCCCTCTAAAATTAAATAATATCAAGTAGTAATTGGCCAATGACACAACGGGCTTGTGTCGGTCATAGCCTTCCAACATGGTAGAAAGTAGTTCTTATTTTTGAATCATTGTCGTTTCGTGCCACAGCCGAGGGCTTTGATTTCGAAATAAGAAATACTTGTCTATTACATAGAGATGTGTACATTGAATAAGAATCTAAAGGTCGTTACGTGCCACAGCCGTGGGCCTTTGGGGACTGATTCAATTGTACGGAATGTTGGGTTAGACTTGACTTAGAATATTGAGTTTGTCGTGCCACAGCCATGACTCAATTATTCAAGAGGCTAAAGTTTGATTAGGGAATAACATTAGATGTAATTGACAAGAGTTGTCTGCCTATTGAACATTACATGGTGTTTCGTGCCACAGTCGGGGTTGTGTAATGGAATGTAGGATCCATATTCCCACTAGCATTATGAATGCTTAATTTTTCATGTAGGGGTTGAATAAATTAGGAAAACTAGTGGGAGCCACTTATGAATAAAGACCCGATTCATATAGTGTTTTGAAATGAAATCGAATATTTGCTAAGTGTTGTTATGTGTTTATCATTTACAGATTTACTTTGTACGTTATGTCTTCTGCACTATCACTCAGGAGCATACTAGATGCTCACAAATTGACTGGTCCTAATTATGCTGACTGGCTTCGAAACTTGAGAATTGTTCTCAGGATTGAGAAGCTGGAATACGTGATTGACTCACCTAAGCCTACTGAACCTGCTAGTGATGCACATAATGATGAACATGTTGTGTATCGTAAGTGGATAGATGATGCAAATGTTGCTCAATGCATCATGCTATCTTCCATGAACATTGAGCTACAGAAGCAACATGAGCATATGAATGCTCACACTATCCTCATGCATCTACAAGAGTTGTATGATGTGGCGGGGAGGACAACTCGATATGAGATATCGAAGGAGTTGTTCGGTTGTAGGATGTCTGAGGGATCATCTGTGAATGACCATGTACTTAAGATGATCAATTTGATTGAACGTCTTGGACAACTTGGTTTTGCCATGGATGGGGAGATGAGCCAAGACTTGGTCTTGCAATCGCTTCCGAGTTCGTTCTCGCAGTTTGTTGTGAACTTTCACATGAATAAGTTGGATGTCAGCCTGCCTGAACTCCACAACATGTTGAAGACTACGGAATCGAATTTTCCCCCTAAGAAGAGTTATGTTCTTCTAATTGGTGAAGGTTCCAATCCTAAGAAAAGGAAGAGGAACCCTTCCAAGAAGAAGAAAGTAGGTGAAAAAACGCCGGTTCCACCAAAATCTAAAGACCTCAAGAGCAAAGTTGTTCGCTTTCACTGTAACAAGGTGGGGCACTGGAAGAGTAACTGCAAGGTTTACCTTGCAGAATTGAAGAAGAAGAAGGGTAGTGAGACTACCGCTTCTGATTCAGGTATGTTCATGATAGAAGTGAATATGTCATTAAATCAAATTTCTACTTGGGTATTAGATACCGCCTAGTGGTTCTCAAATCTGCAATTTGTTGCAGGGACCAAGGAGAAGTAGGACTCTTGAGGAAGAGGAGGTGATTCTACTGATGGAAATGAAGCAAGAGTTGCTGCTGAAGATGTAGAATCATTTCATTTACATAGGCCTACGGGCAAGACTATTATTTGAAATAATTGTTATTTTGTTCCCTCGATTGTGAGGAATATTATTCCCATGTTAGACTTGGCTGGATTTTCATTTATTATTGAGAATAATGAATGTTCTATTCTTAGAGATAATATTCTTTATGGACGTGGTGCTTTAAATAATGGTCTGTATGTATGTGACATAATTTATTTCAGATTGAACAAACTAATAAAATAAAAGGGATGATGAAAATCTCACTTTATTGTGGCACTGCAGTCTCCATTTAGTGGACATGGAGAGAGGGCTGCAAATTTGCTAGGAATGGTACACACAGATGTATGTGGACCAATGTCTACGCAAGCCATGGGTGGATTTTCATACTTCATTACTTTCATAGATGATAGATCTGGATTCGGATATGTGTTTGATGAAACACAAGTCTGAAGCCTTTGAAAAGTTCAAAGAATATAAGTATGAAGTGGAGAAACAACCAAACATAGTATTATAACTCTTCGATCAGATCGAGGTGGTGAATACTTTAATGGAGTGTTTCTAGATTATCTCAAAGTAAATGGTATAGTCTCTCAGTGGACGCCTCCAGATTGATATCTGAAAGGAGAAATCGAACTTTGTTAGACATAGTTCGGTCCATGATGAGCTATGCAAATCTTCCAGTATTCCTATGGGGTTATGCATTGGAAACCTCAGCATATTTACTGAATAAGGTGTTTTCCAAATCTGTTCCTCAAACTCCGTATGAGATATGGAAAGAAAGGAAACTGAGTCTTAAACACGTTAAGATTTGGGGATGTCCAGCTTATGTCAAGTAAGTTGACCCAAATAAGCTGGAATATTGATCCGTAAAATGTAGTTTTGTGGGATATCCTAAAGAGACTTTAGGGTATTACTTTTACACCGATCATCGGGTGTTTGTATCCAGACATGCTACCTTCTTGGAAAAGGAGTTTATCCTTGAAGGAAACAGTGGGAGCAAAATTGAACTTGATGAAGTTCAAGAAGCACAAACTACTACGGATCAAGTGGAAACACCTGTTCTGACTGAACAACCTTTTGTGGAACAGCCCATTCATAGGTCAGGGAGAGTGTCTCGCCAACCTGAGAGGTAATATGGCCTTGTCATTGAGAATGACAATGAGTTGTCGATCATTAATGATGACGATCCTGTGACCTATAATGAGGTTATGAGTAGTGTTGACTCAGAGAAATGGCATAGTGCCATGAAATCCAGAATGGAATCTATGTATACGGTATACAAAAGATAGATTATAGCAGATGGCCAGGTGGAGACCTTTAAGGCCAGGCTTTTGGGAAAAGGATTCAAACAAAGGCAATGGATTGACTTTGATGAAACCTTTTACCTGTAGCCCTGTTAAAATCAGTTCGGATTTTGCTTGCGAATGCTGCTTACTACGACTATGTGATCTGGCAAATAGCCAGATGGTTTTCTTTCCAAGGGAAATGAAAACCTAGTGTGTAAGCTGCTGTGAACTATATGTGGTTTAAAGCAAGCTTCTCGAAAGATGGAACATTCATTTTGATGAGACAATCAAAGAGTTTGATTTTATCAAAAAATGTCGATGAACCATGCGTCTACAAAAGGGTTAGTGGGAGCGCGGTAACATTTCTTGTATTTTTTTGAAATAGAGTTGACACACATAACAACATAGCAGACCCACTCACAAAGCTACTTTATGAAAGTCACTTTGATCGTCATAAAGACAAGATGGGTATTAGATACCAGAGTGATTGGCTTTAGTACAAGTGGGAGATTGAAAGGAATATGTCCTAAGTCCAATCATGTATTAGGATTTAGGAATAACTTTTATGTAATCTGTTTTGATTTCATTGATATTAATAAAGACTTGTTTTGTTTTTATTACGGGCTTTATCTATTTAAGTGTTTAAATAAGATATACCATAGTTTAGAGTAAAGCTTTTTATGGATTATGATGAGATCATAATAGTGAGACCTAAAAAGATGATAACTCTAAACTTAAATAGTTCCTGGTCATAGGATTACTAACTGGTAATTAATAATCCGCAAAGATCGGTACATACTATGCTTGCTTCATTATGAAGGATGTCTGTTCTCATAGACATTTGTGTGGTGACACTATAGCTAGTATGTAGGTGCTTATTATGGAATAAGTTCACTGAACATGACTCGCACAGCTGAACAACTGATGGAGTTCACTCACGTGTCAGCAGTTGTTCACATAGTGATAGTTGTACAAGTATCCTTAGACTTGGGGTCATCATAGTCATCTTGTGTACACTGAACTATGGTTTGGTTTAGTTCTTAGTCTCCAGGGACAATTATTAGGGCTCTTCTGGGTATAGGAATTTGTACACGAAGATAGTGTATGATCAATAAAGGATCTACCCCTTCCAGTTAAGGAAGCGAATGTTCAAGGCTGATCCACTTATGCTAGTTCAGGAATCTCTGGCCAGAGTAAATGAAATTAGAAAGGAGTTTCTAATTTGCATAGAACTACGCATAGTAAATGGTAAGCAAAGTGATTGAATTAGATAGGCTTGACACGAGATCTATGCCTTGTATTTAATCGGGACTTTGTAGGGTACAAGGAGTTTATTGTATGGTAACTATTCACTGAATAGGTTCTTGGTATTCTAAGTAGTGAATTCATATTATCCGGATAGTCGCGATATGCTGAGAAGTATCCCTCACGATGTAGAATAAATGTGATTAATTAATTTATCATATTTAATAAATTAGAGAATTTATATAAATAATGATAAAATAGTTTTATTATTATTTATTTCTACTACCGGCTTAATATTGAACCTACAGGGTCACACCATAAAAAGAGAATGATTTAATGGTGGAGGAATTAATTAATAATGGATAATAATTATTTATTTATGAAATAAATAATTAATTGGCAAATTTAATAATTGATTAAATGAAGTTTAATTGATTATAAATTAATTAAGAAAAGTTCCTAATATTATTAATTAAGGATTTAATTTTTGGAAATTAAATCAAGAGAGAGAATTATTTCTAAAGTGTTTAGAAAAAGGATTAATAATTAAAAGGTGTTTTAATTATTAATGAGAATAATAAATGGGATAATAATAATATTATTTATGGGAAAATTTCAGCTGAAAATTTTGCCTATAAATACACTATTATAGACCCTATTTTCTTCTAACCCACATCAAACCCGAAAACCCAAAAAGTTTGGAAAACCCAATTCTCTCCACCTCCTTCCTCCTCCTTAATATCGTTTTCTTGGTGGATACCGGTGGAGTGCTTCACACTTGAGGAGAAACTGATAAGGATCTCTAATCGTTGTCTCCGAATTATTTTTTAAAGGTTAGATTCGATCCCTCGAATTTTTATTCATGATCTGTATGCTTTTATTTGGATTTTATATGTGTAAAAGTGTTTTGCCATGACCCCGCTGCGTAAAAAATCCAACATTTGGTTGATTAAGAACCACACAAAATTCACCATGGTTAAAAGTAATAAATCAAAACAAAAACCAAAAATAACCAACCAACAATTTATTTCACCAAAAACACAAAGTTGACTTCATTTCTTCAAAGAAAGCTCTCGGCCTTTCTCTTTTTTTCAAGAAGGAAAATCCAAAATCCAAGATCCAAGCCTTGTTAATTAGTGAGGTAATTATCTAATACTCCTTATGCATAGATATAGCTATCCTATAAGTTTGAGCTTCAAATTCATTCACAATCTCTTCCTAAAAATCATGGAAGAAGAGGGTGAATAGTGTTTTTCAAGAACTTAAATTTTTGTTCTTGAGTTTTTGTTTAGATTAAGCTTGGATAAGGACTTTCAAGGGTGATTCCAAGCTAATTAGTTACTCCCACTCACAAGGAAGTTATAATCTCTTAACCTAGCTTTGTTATTGAATGTTAAGAGCATAATATGAGAATTATAGTTCATGAGAGGCTTGATTGTTGTGTATGTAGAGATTAGTTGGTTTTGTGGTGTTTTTGGAGTTGTAAATCTTGGTTATTAGTTAAAGAACATAAGAATAGCTTTGTAGAGATTAGTTGGTTTTGTGGTATTTTTGGAGTTGTAAATCTTGGTTATTAGTTAAAGAACTTAAGAATAGTTTTAGTTCATGTTTGAGATTAATATAAATTGGAAAAACTTGAGGTTTTGGGGCTGTTGTAGTGATTTATAGATGGAATTTGGTTGTATGGTTGAATTGGGGTTGGTTTGTGGTTGATTTGGAGTAGAATAAAAATTGGTAATCGCGTAAACATAGCCGTCGTAATATCCGATTTACTTTAGACTGTTTTTGCTCTAACATCAGGATCCGAGAACTCACTGTTAGATTTTTACCATTGCCATGATTAGATAGTTCATGTTACGAGCTTCGTTTTGATATGTGGTTCGTTTGAATCCGATATACGGTTTAGGAGAAACGACCGTTTTAAGTAACGACATTTTGCGAACGAACCGTTACCACTCGCCTTACTTTGAAACATAGGTTAAAGACCTTAAAGGACTAATTGGAGTAAGAAACATTTATGTGAAGTGTATTATGCAGTTAGTAAGGCACTCGCAAAATAATCTCCTTAAAACCCTTAATGGTTAATTTATTAAAAATGGTGGAGCCGAGGGTACTCGAGCGACTTAAGTGAATCGTTAAGCGCAAAAGAGAACGTTAGGGTCTAATTGGCTAAAGTATAGATTCATAAGCGACTTTGGTTTAATTCCAACTTATATGTTGTTTATAGGTTATCAGACTCGTCCCAAGCCATTTATCACCCCCAGTCGCTCAGGCAAGTTTTCTACCCGTTATACTGTTGTTGTGATGTATACATATATATATGCATTATCTTGTGATAGATGCATGATGGTTAATTAGCAAATCTTACGATATATTGGAGCATGTGATATGGTATATATGCATGTCTGTTTCGTAATCTTGATATATATCTGTTTATTCAAATGCTTATAGTTGCATAATACCTATGCTAGAGATAAGCAGAAGTTGCGTATACCCTTAGTATAGGGGACCCGAACTTGGACATTTTTCTAAAACCGGGAGTCGATGTTCCCGAGTATATTATATATATTTATATATATATATAGATATAGTTTTCAAAAGTATGAATCGAATAAGGTTTATTCGATAACTTTATTTTATTAATGAATATTATTTTGAATATTCATTCGAGGGCTTATGACTCCGTTTATTTTATTAATGAATAATATTTTGAATATTCATTCGAGGGCTTATGACTCCGTTTATTTTATTAATGAATATTATTTTGAATATTCATTCGAGGGCTTATGACTCCGTTTATTTTATTAATGAATATTATTTTGAATATTCATTCGAGGGCTTATGGCTCCGTTTATTTTATTAATAAATATTATTTTGAATATTCATTCGAGGACTTATGACTCCGATTATTTACTAATTAATATTCTTTATTTTATTAAAGAATAATGTGTCGATAATCAAACTCACTTTTGATTACTCAAATAAAGATATTACTTTCGTATAAGTATATCTTTGGTTATTTAATATTCATTTCAAGTATAAGTTTTACAACTTCTACTTCAATTATTTTTATAAAGATTATTCTTTATGGGAATATTATTTAAATAATAATATTCAGATATTTCCTAATATATTGGGACTGGTTTATTTTATTAAATCAGCATCACTCCAAACATTCTTAGAAATGTTTTCGAGTCTTCAAAATGATTTTTAAAAGTTAGAGCGGATCCCAAAACTCATTTTTATATTTAAGATCTTTCTTTCGAAGGGGATTTAAATATTCGCTCAAAATCTGAGGGATCCGGCTCTGTGGTGTATTTTATATTCGCAATGAGGTTGCTGTTTTGGTAAATGAATTGATTACTTAACCAACGTTCGGGAAGTTAGTCCATCTATTGAGTCGGCATAAGCAACATGGGCTCAGTGGGCGTCCATGAAAGTGTAAGTGGCTCAGTGGGAGTCCATCAAATGCGTAAGTGGCTGAGTGGCAGTCCATCATAAGGTCCTATTGCGGCCAGGGTGATGACCAGTGGGGAATTCGCCCATCTACTAGTAGAAAAGGTTACTTATTGGTATCTTTGCCTGATCAGCAAGATATCGGGTTTATGCCAATATTCTTTTCCTTTCCAAAATTCATTGGACGTTACAAACTCTGTTCATACTTTATATAACAGAGGTTTCCAGAAAATGTATAAAATATATATATGTGGATATATATATCGGGACCGAATAAAGTATCTCGTAACTTCATTTCATTCAATAATATAGCAAAGATTTAATCTATTCAAGTCTTAACTTGTGGTCTCATCTATGGGATGACCTTTTGAAACCTATAATACTTTGAACAGTGGTAGTTCAAGTACCTTTATAAAATGGTATAAGTATAGAGAAGTAATTGGTAACTTCATCTTCCTTTAAGCTTATATCGGTAAGTATCTACCTTACACTTGATAAAGGTTTCCAGTAAGATATCCATTTTGATACTTGCATTATTGTTTACACTATATATTATCTTGTGAGCTGTAATGTTCACTCTTGCTTCATTTCTTCATCACACAACAACAGTTAGGAAAGATGGCCAGACTCAAGCAGACCCAGCGCAAGCGCGTGGGAAGTGTCCCGCGTCTTCCCGTTGATGTTGTAGCTGCTATAGCTGCAGAGGTAGATCTATTGGTAGATCAGGCATTCTACTTTTGGGAACCAAATATTGTATAATTATAACTTGTGGCAGATAATGGCAAATAACTGTAAACTTATCAAGTAATCATTTTGGGTTGTAATAACTTTTAAATTGTGGATTCAAGGACTTGTACTTATTTCTATTTCATCTCTTAGACTATAACGGGTTGTGGTGTGCGTTAGTGTGGGGTCACAGCATGAGGTTATTTATTATTAATTAAGTTAAGTGATATTGTGGAAAGAAAGACCGTGATGACCCGGATCCCCGACCCCGGATCTGGGGGTGTTACAGAAATGGTATCAGAGCTAAGCGTTATAAACCTCAGAGATGATGCGACGATATAATAAGCAACTCATAAAGATAATAAGAACGCTTGCCAAGTTCATAGTCGGACTACTTAAAGTAGCACTGACAGTTAAAACCCTTACGGGAACCCTTATAAGTATCATGATAGTAACTTAGCTCGTTTAATGTGTAGGCACATGAGATAGAGGACCCTGAGATGTTTGAGCGTGAGCATGATGAGGCACTGCTAGATGTCGAGGATCAGGAGGAGCCTAAGATGGAGGAGGATGAGGAGGACCCCTCAGAGGAGTCAGAGACAGAGGTTATTGTTATTTCAGATGAGGAGGACCCGGATGAGGTCCCAGTAGCTAAGGAGCATGTCGGAGCTATAGTGGAGTATACTGGTACCCCTTTACCCTCACTCCCGGTGGTCAGAGCTCCTACCCCTCCACCCCTATCTTGGAGCCCCTATGATGACAGCACAGAGACCCATACTCCCGAGCCTAGGTAGACCGAGGAGGCACCCCCAACGGCTCCGGATTCACCACCTCTCGACCCTGCCCATAGGCAGTCTTTGTTAGCTCACGGCTATGTTCAGGATGTATTGAGGACCCGAGTGGCTGTTGCTGAGGCCCGGCTGGATGAGGTCAGGAGGGAGTTGGATGCGGAGAGGGCGGGTAGGTGTGCCCGAGCTTATGAGACTAGGGCTACTATACCCCGATCCTTGAGGAGGGAGCTGACGGGGATAGAGCTCACGTCCCGAGCGAGACTCCGATCGCTCCAGGGGGACAGGCATGGTAGGATCTCCAGGTGGCAGGCCGACTATATCTTCCGTCGTGTGATGGAAAGGGTATGGGAGCTGACCCGCTCCGGTGTGTGATTCAGGACCGGCGATGGGATAGTCTAGTTGTCTAGTTAGGCGAGGCCATATTAAGAGCCAATTTTCCGGGATAGTTGACTTGTATATAGCATCCCTTTTTCTGACTAGACAGATAGACTCTTGTGTATCACTTTTGGGCAGATGGCTGTAGCACTGTTGTACTTTTGACCAGATCAAACTATGTATTTCTCGCATTATGTATATATTTGTTTCCTTTCAGTTCAGTTCCTTAGTGACGAGAACACTATTTTTCTCATTATTATTACTGCACTTCTTATTAGAAATGTCATAAAATAATAGAATTGCGAGATACATTCTCCCCATTATAGAACTGTGCAAGGCACAATTTTGTGTATTATTGTGACCTAACGTTGAATTTCCCAAAAATGTTATCAGTATCATGCCGCCAAGAAAGATTGGAACTAGGGCGAACCCTGGGTCTGAGGACCAGGGAAGCAATAACCAGGACGATAGGAACCAAGAACACAGTGAAGAGGAAGATGAGGATTATGTTGAACAGGATGACTCCCTGTATGAAGAGGAGGATGAAACATATGATATTGAGGGATTTGAGATAGAGGCTGAAGAAGGAGAAACTGAGGTTGAGCAACCAGTACCAAACCCAGGCATGGATCCCATGGGACAGTTCATGCAACTACTGAGGCAGAACTTGGAACGTCAACCCAACCCACCCCCTCAAGGAAATAACAATGTTGTGGCAAACTCCTTCAGGGCTTTCAAGTCCCTTAAGCCCCCTGAGTTCCATGGATCAGCCGACCCAGTTGAGGCAAGGGCATGGCTAAAGGAAACGGAGAAATCCTTTGAGATTCTGAGTACCGATGAGGCACAGAAGACTATATTTGCTACCTACCTTCTGAAAGGAGAGGCCAACTACTGGTGGGAGGCCAAAAAAAACATGGAGACAGATGTTATCATAACCTGGGAGAGGTTCAGTCAGTTGTTTTTGGGAAAGTATTTCCCGAGGTTTATGGAGAACCAGATAGAGCTCAAGTTCTTGGTGCTAAAGCAGAATAACTTATCTATAGCAGAGTACGAAGCAAAATTTACTGAGTTATCAAGGTTTATGCCGGAGTTTGTGAGCACCGAGGAAAAGAAAGCTAGGAGGTTTCAGCAGGGACTGAAACCGTGGATTCAGAATAGGGTGGCAATCCTTGAGCTTACGGATTATGCCACTCTGGTGCAAAAGGCAACAATTGTAGAAGCCGGAAGTAAACATATGCAGAAAGAAAGAGAAAAGAAAGGAATAAAGAGGAAAAGTATGAGCATGGATGGAGGTTCCGCAGGAAGGAGCTTCCCAACTAGATTTAATCGAGGAGCAGTGTCCCTACCGGGAAAGAACACTGGGTTTAAGCGGCCAATGAGTGTGAATGTGAGCCAGAGCGTCCAGAAATCTAGAATGTCCTATTCCAACCAGTCTCGACCCCTATTTCCAGCCTGTAACACTTGTGGAAGGATGCATACTGGGGAGTGTAAAGGAAAGCCAGTAACCTGCTTTAAGTACGGTCGAGAGGGTCACTATTCAACTAAGTGCCCTTCATCAACCCCTGCTGTCATTCCAACCACCACTTGTCATCAGTATGGACGCTCGGGTCATTGGAAGAGGGAATGCCCAATGAACAAACCAGCAGCTTCAAGAGCCAGCAGGGCTGCCTCCAATAAGCCACCTACTGCGAGGACTTTCAACATGACAGTCCAGGATGCTATGAAAGACTCAGATGTGATAGCAGGTACCCTTTCTCTAAATTCAGTCAGTGCAGACATTTTATTTGATTCAGGAGCAACGAAATCTTTTATATCAAAGGACTTTGCGCGTAAATTAAGACTTAGAGCTGAACCCTTGATAGAACCCTTACGAGTAGAAATAGCCAATCATGAAGTTATTCCTGTTAACCAGATTCAACCCGCCTGTGAGTTAGGCATAGGGGAACAATCTTTTAGTGTTGATCTGATTCCTTTTAAATTAGGGGAGTTTTATGTAATTTTGGGAATGGACTGGCTATCTAGCAATGATGCTCAGATAGACTGTAAGGGGAAGAAAGTTAAGTTGAATATACCAGGAAAGAAAGAAGTCATATTTAGAGGAAAGAGGCAGACGTAGAAATTTTTGACTATGGCCCAGGCCAAAAGGATGCTACAAAAAGGAAATGAGGCTTACCTAGCCTATGTGGTGGACACGCAGAAGGAGGTGCCCAACTTGCAAGATATTCCGGTAGTCAACGAATTTGAAGATGTATTCCCACAAGACCTTCCGGGATTATCACCCGATAGAGTGATTGAATTTGCTATTGAGTTGGCCCCAGGGACGGCGCCAGTTTCAAAAGCACCTTACCGGTTAGCCCCGTTAGAAATGAAGGAATTAGCTACTCAATTGCAGGAACTCTTGGATAAGGGTATGATAAGACCCAGTGTGTCTCCGTGGGGAGCACCAATGTTATTTGTTAAGAAGAAGGATGGGAGCATGAGGCTATGTATCGACTACCGAGAGTTGAAAAAGCTAACCATAAAGAACAGGTACACGTTACCTAGAATAGACGATCTATTCGACCAGCTAAAGGATGCTGTTTATTTTTCCAAGATTGACCTAAGAACTGGATATCACCAGCTAAAGATTAAACCCGAAGATATTCCCAAGACCGCATTTCGTACCAGGTATAGGCACTATGAGTTCTTGGTTATATCCTTTGGATTAACCAACGCCCCAGCGGCTTTCATGGATTTAATAAACAGAGTATTTACGAAGTATTTGGACAAGTGTGTGATAGTTTTTATCGATGATATTTTAATCTACTCAAGGACTGAGGCAGAACATGCAGAGCATTTGAGGATAGCTCTAGGAATACTCAGAGAGGAACAGTTATATGCCAAATTCTCGAAGTGTGAATTCTGGCGGAATGAAGTACAGTTTTTAGGACATGTGATCAATAAAGAAGGAGTATTGGTCGACCCCTCTAAGATAGAGGCGGTCTCAAATTGGGAAAGGCCAACCACACCCACAGAGGTAAGGAGTTTCATAGGATTGGCCGGCTACTATCGTAGATTTGTACAGGACTTTGCGAAGATCGCAGCCCCTTTGATACGACTTACTCGTAAGACAGAGAAGTTTGAATGGACGGAAAAATGCGAGAACAGTTTTCAAGAATTAAAGAAAAGGTTGGTAACGGCCCCGGTGTTGGCATTGCCAGACGGAAAAGGAGATTTTGTGATATATAGTGACGCGTCGCACAAAGGATTAGAGTGTGTGCTTATGCAGCACGGTAAGGTGATTGCGTATGTGTCGAGACAACTGAAGGAATATGAGATTAGATATCCTACTCATGACCTTGAGCTCGCGGCAATAGTTTTTGCCTTAAAGATTTGGAGGCACTACTTGTATGGAGAGAAGTGCGAGATTTTCACAATCCATAAGAGCCTCAAGTACATATTTACGCAGAAAGAGCTCAACATGCGCCAGAGAAGATGGTTAGAGCTAATCAAGGACTATGATTGTGAGATTCTCTATCATCCGGGGAAAGCCAATGTGGTGGCTGATGCCCTTAGTAGAAAGGAAAAACTCAGAATGATAATGACTTCGGAAGAATTGATAAAGGATTTCGAGAGAATAGAAATAGAAGTAAAGGTAACCGGAACCGGAACTGAAAAGCTGTTTGAGATCTCGATGCAGCCAGAGTTATTGGAAAAGATTAGATTGTGCCAAGAGAAAGTAATGAATGAAGGCAGAGAGTCAATGACTCGAGAAGAAATCCATACTGAGAGAGATGATAAAGGGATAATGAGGTACTCCTACCGGATTTGGGTTCCGAACGTTCAAGAGCTTAAAGACGAGATTTTGGATGAAAGCCATAGTTCAAGATATTCCATTCACCCGGGAAGCACCAAGATGTATAGGGATTTGAAGGAGTATTACTGGTGGCCCAACATAAAGAGGGACGTAGCAGAATGGGTAAGCAAATGTTTGACTTGCCAAAGAGTAAAGGCAGAGCACCAGAGACCCAGTGGACTTTTACGACCCCTGGAGATTCCCGAATGGAAATGGGAACAGATAGCCATGGATTTTCTTGTCGGTTTACCAAGGATGAAAGCCAACCATGATGCCATATGGGTGATTATAGACCGACTGAAAAAGTCAGCTCATTTCATTTCTATCAATGAGAGATACACAGTCGATAGACTGGTGGACATTTACCTTAAGGAAATAGTGACGCGACATGGAGTCCCAGCGTCTATTGTCTCAGACCGAGACCCCAGGTTCAACTCCAGATTTTTGAGGAGCTTTCAAGAATGTGCGGGGACCAAGTTAAATATGAGTACTGTTTACCATCCCCAGACGGATGGGCAGAGTGAAAGGACCATCCAGACACTAGAGGATATGTTGAGAGTCTGCACAATAGACTTTAAAGGAAGTTGGGATGATCACTTGCCGTTGATCGAGTTTTCTTATAACAATAGCTTTCATGCTAGCATCGGAATGCCGCCTTATGAGGCCCTATATGGAAGAAGGTGTTGATCTCCCTTATACTGGGATGAAGGAGGAGAGCAGAAGATGCTCGGACCCGAAGTGGTCCAAAGGACCAAAGACATAGTGGATCTTATCAGAGGACGGCTGGTAGCAGCCCAAGACAGACAGAAGAAATATGCAGACCTAGCCCGAAAGGACAAGGAGTATGAAGTAGGGGACTTAGTACTACTAAAAGTTTCCCCTTGGAAGGGGTTAATGAGGTTCAGAAAGAAAGGAAAACTAATCCCAAGATACATTGGACCTTTTGAGATACTAAGACGGATTGGGAAGTTGGCTTACGAGCTACCCTTACCCCCGAACCTACAACAAGTTAATAATGTGTTCCTTGTGTCAATGCCAAGGAAGTATCATCGGGATGCCAGGCACATAGTGGAGTACGAGCAGGTGGATATGCAACCAGATCTGACTTACGTGGAAAGACCAGTAAAGATTATAGATAAAAAGGAGCAGGTGCTTCGGAACAAAGTAATCAAGCTAGTCAGAGTGCTATGGCAGAATCATAATGTGGAAAAATCAACTTGGGAACTAGAGAGCGCAATGCTAGAAAAATACCCCCATTTGTTTTCTATTTGATTCCGGGACATAATCCTTTTAAGGAGGGGAGACTGTAATAACCCCAAAATTTTGAACTTTTTTTGTAACCCTTATGAATAGTGTTTTTGCTGATATTGCTGAATAAGAAAACTTTTCATGCCACACTATGTAGGGGTTCTTTTATTGTTATTCTGAGATCTTATTAGCACTCTATATGATATATAAGTGTATGTAAAGATCGTCAGAATCCAAATTCAAACACTTTGATTTTTTCCCGAAAATCCACCAGATACCGAAAGAATTGAGTATAAGGTAACAGGATAAAAAGGATTTAAATTCAAGGATTATAAGAGAGGATCATAAAAGGAATATAATGTATTGAGAAAGGTTAAGGAAACCCAAGTAATAAGATCCCGGGTATGATCCCTCAAACGATAAACGAAAACGAAAGTTAAGCGAACCGTATAACAGATCAGCGATCATTAGCCAAGTAATTAGAAGCTAATCAAAGAGGTTAGTGAGGATGATGTTATCAAACCAATAAGAAGAGGACAAGCCTGGGAAGATGACATAGGATTGAGGACATAAGCATGACCAAAGAGAAGTGTGTTGTTGGTTGATTAAGAACCACACAAAATTCACTATGGTTAAAAGTAATAAATCAAAACAAAAACCAAAAACAACCAACCAACAATTCATTTCACCAAAAACACAAAGTTGACTTCATTTCTTCAAAGAAAGCTCTCGGCCTTTCTCTTTTTCTCAAGAAGGAAAATCCAAAATCCAAGATCCAAGCCTTGTTAATTAGTGAGGTAATTATCTAATACTCCTTATGCATAGATATAGCTATCCTATAAGTTTGAGCTTCAAATTCATTCACAATCTCTTCCTAAAAATCATGGAAGAAGAGGGTGAATAGTGTTTTTCAAGAACTTAAATTTTTGTTCTTGAGTTTTTGTTTAGATTAAGCTTGGATAAGGACTTTCAAGGGTGATTCCAAGCTAATTAGTTACTCCCACTCACAAGGAAGGTATAATCTCTTAACCTAGCTTTGTTATTTAATGTTAAGAGCATAATATGAGTATTATAGTTCATGAGAGGCTTGATTGTTGTGTATGTAGAAATTAGTTGGTTTTGTGGTGTTTTTGGAGTTGTAAATCTTGGTTATTAGTTAAAGAACTTAAGAATAGCTTTAGTTCATGTTTGAGATTAATATAAATTGGAAAAACTTGAGTTGTTGGGGCTGTTGTAGTGATGTTTGGATGGAATTTGGTTGTATGGTTGAATTGGGGTTGGTTTGTGGTTAATTTGGAGTAGAATAAAAATTGGTAATCGCGTAAACATAGCCGTCGTAATGTCCGATTTACTTTAGACTGTTTTTGCTCTTAACATCAGGACCTGAGAACTCACTGTTAGGTTTTTACCATTGCCATGATTAGATAGTTCATATTACGAGCTTCGTTTTGATATGTGGTTCGTTTGAATCCGATATACGGTTTAGGAGAAACGACCGTTTTAAGTAACGGCGTTTCACGAACGAACCGTTACCACTCGCCTTACTTTGAAACATAGGTTAAAGACCTTAAATGACTAATTGGAGTAAGAAATATTTATGTGAAGTGTATTATGCAGTTGATAAGGCACTCGCGAAAGAATCGCCTTAAAACCCTTAATGGTTAATTTATTAAAAATGGTGGAGCCGAGGGTACTCGAGCGACTTAAGTGAATCGTTAAGCACAAAAGCGAACATTAGGGTCTACTTGGTTAAAGTATAGATTCATAAGCGACTTTGGTTTAATTCCAACTTATATGTTGTTTATAGGTTACTAGACTCGTCCCAAGCCATTTATCACCCCCAGTCGCTCAGGCAAGTTTTCTACCCGTTATACTGTTGTTGTGATGTATACATATGTATATGCATTATCTTGTGATAAATGCATGATGGTTAATTAGCAAATCTTGCGATATATTGGAGCATGTGATATGGTATATATGCATGTCTGTTTCGTAATCTTGATATATATCTGTTGATTCAAATGCTTATAGTTGCATAATACCTATGCTAGAGATAAGTAGTAGTTGCATATACCCTTAGTATAGGGGACCCAAAGGTGGACATTTTTCTAAAACCGGGAGTCGATGTTCCCGAGTATATTATATATATATATATATAGATATAGTTTTCAAAACTATGAATCGAAAAAGGTTTATTCGATAACTTTATTTTATCAATGAATATTATTTTGAATATTCATTCGAGGGCTTATGACTCCGTTTATTTTGTTAATGAATATTATTTTGAATATTCGTTTGAGGGCTTATGACTCTGTTTATTTTATTAATGAATATTATTTTGAATATTCATTCGAGGGCTTATGACTCCGTTTATTTTATTAATGAATATTATTTTGAATATTCATTCGAGGGCTTATAACTCCGTTTATTTTATTAATGAATATTATTTTGAATATTCATTCGAGGACTTATGACTCCGATTATTTACTAATTAATATTCTTTATTTTATTAAAGAATAATGTGTCGATAATCAAACTCACTTTTGATTACTCAAATAAAGATATTACTTTCGTATAAGTATATCTTTGGTTATTTAATATTCATTTCAAGTATAAGTTTTACAACTTCTACTTCAATTATTTTTATAAAGATTATTCTTTATGGGAATATTATTTAAATAATAATATTCAGATATTTCCTAATATATTGGGACTGATTTATTTTATTAAATCAGCATCACTCCAAACATTCTTAAAAATGTTTTCGAGTCTTCAAAATGATTTTTAAGAGTTAGAGCGGATCCCAAAACTCATTTTTATATTTGAGATCTTTCTTTCGAAGGGGATTTAAATATTCGCTCAAAACCTGAGGGATCCGGCTCTGTGGTGTATTTTATATTCACAACGAGGTTGCTGTTTTGGTAAATGAATTGATTACTTACCCAACATTCGGGAAGTAAGTCCATCTATTGAGTCGGCATAAGCAACATGGGCTTAGTGGGCGTCCATGAAAGTGTAAGTGGCTCAGTGGGAGTCTATCAAATGCGTAAGTGGCTGAGTGGCAGTCCAACATAAGGTCCTATTGCGGCCAGGGTGATGACCAGTGGGGAATTCGTCCATCTACTAGTAGAAAAGGTTACTTATTGGTATCTTTGCCTGATCAGCAATATATCGGGTTTATGCCAATATTCTTTTCCTTTCCAAAATTCATTGGACGTTACAAACTCTGTTCATACTTTACATAACAGAGGTTTCCAGGAAATGTATAAAAGATATATATGTGGATATATATATATATATATCGGGACTGAATAAAGTATCTCGTAACTTCATTTCATTCAATAATATAACAAAGATTCAAGCTATTCAAGTCTTAACTTGTGGTCTCATCTATGGGATGACCTTTTGAAACCTATAATACTTTGAACAGTGGTAGTTCAAGTAGCTTTATAAAATGGTATAAGTATAGAGAAGTAATTGGTAACTTCATCTCCCTTTAAGCTTATATCCGGTAAGTATCTACCTTACACTTGATAAAGGTTTCCAGTAAGATATTCATTTAGATACTTGCATTATTGTTTACACTATATATTATCTTGCGAGCTATAATGCTCACTCTTGCTTCATTTCTTCATTGCACAACAACAGTTAGGAAAGATGGCCAGACTCATGCAGACCCAGCGCAAGCGCGTGGGAAGCGTCCCGCATCTTCCCGTTGATGTTGTGGCTGCTATAGCTGCAGAGGTAGATCTATTGGTAGATCAGGCATTCTACTTTTGGGAACCAAATATTGTATAATTATAACTTGTGGAAGATAATGGCAAATAACTGTAAACTTATCAAGTAATCATTTTGGGTTGTAATAACTTTTAAATTATGGATTCAAGGACTTGTACTTATTTCAATTTCATCTCTGAGACTATAACGGGTTGTGGTGTGCGTTAGTGTGGGGTCACAATATGAGGTTATTTATTATTAATTAAGTTAAGTGATATTGTGGAAAGAAAGACCGTGACGACCCGGATCCCCGACCCCGGATCTGGGGGTGTTACAGAAATGGTATCAGAGCTAAGCGTTATAAACCTCAGAGATGATGCGACGATATAATAAGCAACTCACAAAGATAATAAGAACTCTTGCCAAGTTCATAGTCGGACTACTTAAAGTAGCACTGACAGTTAAAACCCTTACGGGAACCCTTATAAGTATTATGATAGTAACTTAGCTCGTTTAATGTGTAGGCACATGAGATAGAGGACCCTGAGATGTTTGAGCGTGAGCATGATGAGGCACTGCTAGATGCCGAGGATCAGGAGGAGCCTGAGATGGAGGAGGATGAGGAGGACCCCTCAGAGGAGTCAGAGACAGAGGTTGTTGCTATTTCAGATGAGGAGGACCCGGATGAGGTCCCAGTAGCTGAGGAGCATGTCAGAGCTATAGTGGAGTATACTAGTACCCCTTTACCCTCACTCCCAGTGGTCAGAGCTCCTACCCCTCCACCCCTATCTTGGAGCCCCTATGATGATAGCTCAGAGACCCATACTCCCGAGCCTTGGCAGGCCGAGGAGGCACCCCCAGCGGCTCCGGATTCACCACCTCTCGACCCTGCCCATAGGCAGTCTTTGTTAGCTCACGGCTATGTTCAGGATGTATTGAGGACCCGAGTGGTTATTGCTGAGGCCCGGCTGGATGAGGTCAGGAGGGAGTTGGATGCGGAGAGGGCGGGTAGGCGTGCCCGAGCTTATGAGACTAGGGCTACTATACCCCGATCCTTGAGGAGGGAGCTGACGGATATAGAGCTCACGTCCCGAGCGAGACTCCGATCGCTCCAGGGGGACAGGCATGGTAGGATCTCCAGGCAGCAGGCCGACTATATCTTCCGCCGTGCGATGGAAAGGGTATGGGAGCTGACCCGCTCCGGTGTGTGATTCAGGACCGGCGATGGGATAGTCTAGTTGTCTAGTTAGGCGAGGCCATAGTAAGAGCCAATTTTCTGGGATAGTTGACTTGTATATAGCATCCCTTTTTCTGACTAGACAGATAGACTCTTGTGTATCACTTTTGGGCAGATGGCTGTAGCACTGTTGTACTTTTGACCAGATCAAACTATGTATTTCTCGCATTATGTATATATTTGTTTCCTTTCAGTTCAGTTCCTTAGTGACGAGATCACTGTTTTTATCATTATTATTACTGCACTTCTTATTAGAACTGTCATAAAATAATAGAATTGCGAGATACATTCTCCCCATTATAGAACTATGCAAGGCACAATTTTGTGTATGATTGTGACCTAACGTTGAATTTCCCAAAAATTTTATCAGTATCATGCCGCCAAGAAAGATTGGAACTAGGGCGAACCCTGGATCTGAGGACCAGGGAAGCCATAACCAGGATGATAGGAACCAAGAACACAGTGAAGAGGAAGATGAGGATTATGTTGAACAGGATGACTCCCTGTATGAAGAGGAGGAGGAAACATATGATGTCGAGGGATTTGAGATAGAGGCTGAAGAAGGAGAAACTGAGGTTGAGCAACCAGTACCAAACCCAGGCATGGATCCCATGGGACAAAAGATGCAACCACTGAGGCAGAACTTGGAACGTCAACCCAACCCACCCCCTCAAGGAAATAACCATGTTGTGGCAAACTCCTTCAGGGATTTCAAGTCCCTTAAGCCCCCTGAGTTCCACGGATCAGCCGACCCAGTTGAGGCAAGGGCATGGCTAAAGGAAATGGAGAAATCCTTTGAGATTCTGAGTACCGATGAGGCACAGAAGACTATATTTGCTACCTACCTTCTGAAAGGAGAGGCCAACTACTGGTGGGAGGCCAAGAAAAACATGGAGACATATGCTATCATAACCTGGGAGAGGTTCAGTCAGTTGTTTTTGGGAAAGTATTTCTTGAGGTTTATGGAGAACTAGATGGAGCTCAAGTTCTTAGAGCTAAAGCAGAATAACTTATCTATAGCAGAGTACGAAGCAAAATTTACTGAGTTATCAAGGTTTGTGCCGGAGTTTATGAGCACCGAGGAAAAGAAAGCTAGGAGGTTTCAGCAGGGACTGAAACTGTGGATTCATAATAGGGTGGCAATCCTTGAGCTTACGGATTATACCGCTCTGGTGCAAAAGGCAACAATTATAGAAGCCGGAAGTGAACAGATGCAAAAAGAAAGAGAAAAGAAAGGAATAAAGAGGAAAAGTATGAGCATGGGTGGAGGTTCCGCATGAAGGAGCTTCCCAACTAGATTTAATCGAGGAGCAGTGTCCCTACCGGGAAAGAACACTGGGTTTAAGCGGCCAATGAGTGTGAATGTGAGCCAGAGTGGCCATAAGTCAAGAATGTCCTATTCCAACCAGTCTCGACCCCCATTGCCAGCCTGTAACACTTGTGGAAGGATCCATACTGGGGAGTGTAAAGGAAAGCCAGTAACCTGCTTTAAGTGCGGTCGAGAGGGTCACTATTCAACTAAGTGCCCTTCATCAACCCCTGCTATCATTCCAACCACCACTTGTCATCAGTGTGGATGTCCGGGTCTTTGGAAGAGGGAATGCCCAATGAACAAACCAGCAGCTTCAGGAGCCAGCAGGGCTGCCTCCAATAAGCCACCTACTGCGAGGACTTTCAACATGACAGTCCAGGATGCTATGAAAGACTCAGATGTGATAACAGGTACCCTTTCTCTAAATTCAGTCAGTGCAAACGTTTTATTTGATTCAGGAGCAACTAAATCTTTTATATCAAAGAACTTTGTGCGTAAATTAAGACTTAAAGCTGAACCCTTGATAGAACCCTTACGAGTAGAAATAGCCAATCATGAAGTTATTCCTGTTAACCAGATTCACCCCGCCTATGAGTTAGGCATAGGGGAACAATCTTTTAGTGTTGATCTGATTCCTTTTAAATTAGGGGAGTTTGATATAATTTTGGGAATGGACTGGCTATCTAGCAATGATGCTCAGACAGACTGTAAGGGGAAGAAAGTTAAGTTGAATATCCCAGGAAAGAAAGAAGTCATATTTAGAGGAAAGAGGCAGACGCAGAAATTTTTGACTATGGCCCAGGCCAAAAGGATGCTACGAAAAAGAAATGAGGCTTACCTAGCCTATGTGGTGGACACGCAGAAGGAGGTGCCCAACTTGCAAGATATTCCGGTAGTCAACGAATTTGAAGATGTATTCCCACAAGACCTTTCGGGATTACCACCCGATAGAGTGATTGAATTTGCTATTGAGTTGGCCCCAGGGACGGCGCCAGTTTCAAAAGCACCTTACCGGTTACCCCCGTTAGAAATGGAGGAATTAGCTACTCAATTATAGGAACTCTTGGATAAGGGTATGATAAGACCCAGTGTATCTCCGTGGGGAGCACCAATGTTATTTGTTAAGAAGAAGGATGGGAGCATGAGGCTGTGCATCGACTACCGAGAGTTGAACAAGTTAACCATAAAGAACAGGTACCCGTTACCTAGAATAGACGATCTGTTCGACCAGCTAAAGGATGCTATTTATTTTTCCAAGATTGACCTGAGAATTGGATATCACCAGCTAAAGATTAAACTCGAAGATATTCCCAAGACCGCATTTCGTACCAGGTATGGGCACTATGAGTTCTTGGTTATGTCCTTTTGATTAACCAACGCCCCAGCGGCTTTCATGGATTTAATGAACAGAGTATTTAAGAAGTACTTGGACAAGTGTGTGATAGTTTTTATCGATGATATTTTAATCTACTCAAGGACTGAGGCAGAACATGTAGAGCATTTGAGGATAGCTCTAGGAATACTCAGAGAGGAACAGTTATATGCCAAATTCTCGAAGTGTGAATTCTGGCGAAATGAAGTACAGTTTTTAGGACATGTGATCAATAAAGAAGGAGTATTGGTCGACCCCTCCAAGATAGAGGCGGTCTCAAATTGGGAAAGGCCAACCACACCCACAGAGGTAAGGAGTTTCATAGGATTGGCCGGCTACTATCGTAGATTTGTACAGGACTTTGTGAAGATCGTAGCCCCTTTGACACGACTTACTCGTAAGACAGAGAAGTTTGAATGAACGGAAAAATGCGAGAATAGTTTTCAAGAATTAAAGAAAAGGTTGGTAACGGCCCCGGTGTTGGCAATGCCAGACGGAAAAGGAGATTTTTTGATATATAGTGACGCGTCGCACAAAGGATTAGGGTGTGTGCTTATGCAGCACGGTAAGGTGATTGCGTATGCGTCGAGACAACTGAAGGAATACAAGATTAGATATCCTACTCATGACCTTGAGCTCGCGGAAATAGTTTTTGCGTTAAAGATTTGGAGGCACTACTTGTATGGAGAGAAGTGCGAGATTTTCACAAACCATAAGAGCCTCAAGTACATATTTACGCAGAAAGAGCTCAACATGCGCCAGAGGAGATGGTTAGAGCTAATCAAGGACTATGATTGTGAGATTCTCTATCATCCGGGGAAAGCCAATGTGGTGGCTGATGCCCTTAGTAGAAAGGAAAGACTCAGAATGATAATGACTTCGGAAGAATTGATAAAGGATTTCGGGAAAAATGGAAATAGAAGTAAGGGTAACCGGAACCGGAACTGAAAAGCTGTTTAAGATCTCGATGCAGCCAGAGTTATTGGAAAAGATTAGATTGTGCCAAGAGGAAGTAATGAATAAAGGCAGAGAGTCAATGACTGGAGAAGAGATCCATACTGAGAGAGATGATAAAGAGATAATGAGGTACTCCTACCGGATTTGGGTTCCGAACGTTCAAGAGCTTAAAGACGAGATTTTGGATGAAAGCCATAGTTCAAGATATTCCATTCACCCGGGAAGCACCAAGATGTATAGGGATTTGAAAGAGTAATACTGGTGGCCCAACATAAAGAGGGACGTAGCAGGATGGGTAAGCAAATATTTGACTTGCCAAAGAGTAAAGGCAGAGCACCAGAGACCCAGTGGACTTTTACGACCCCTGGAGATTCCCGAATGGAAATGGAAACAGATAGCCATGGATTTTGTTGTCGGTTTACCAAGGACGAAAGCCAACCATGATGCCATATGGGTGATTATAGACCGACTGACAAAGTCAGCTCATTTCATTCCTATCAATGAGAGATACACAGTCGATAGACTGGTGGACATTTACCTTAAGGAAATAGTGACGCGACATGGAGTCCTAGCGTCTATTGTCTCAGACCGAGACCCCAGGTTCAACTCCAGATTTTGGAGGAGCTTTCAAGAATGTGCGGGGACCAAGTTAAATAGGAGTACTGCTTACCATCCCCAGACGGATGGGCAGAGTGAAAGGACCATCCAGACACTAGAGGATATGTTGAGAGTCTGCGTAATAGACTTTAAAGGAAGTTGGGATGATCACTTGCCGTTGATCGAGTTTTCTTATAACAATAGCTTTAATGCTAGCATCGGAATGCCGCCTTATGAGGCCCTGTACGGAAGAAGGTGTCGATCTCCCTTATACTGAGATGAAGTAGGAGAGCGGAAGATGTTCGGACCCGAAGTGGTCCAAAGGACCAAAGACATAGTGGATCTTATCAGAGGACGGCTGGTAGCAGCCCAAGACAGACAGAAGAAATATGCAGACCTAGCCCGAAAGGACAAGGAGTATGAAGTAGGGGACTTAGTACTACTAAAAGTATCCCCGTGGAAGGGGTTAATGAGGTTCGGAAAGAAAGGAAAACTAAGCCCAAGATACATTGGACCTTTTGAGATACTAAGACGGATTGGGAAGTTGGCTTATGAGCTACCCTTACCCCTGAACCTACAAGAAGTTCATAATGTGTTCCATGTGTCAATGCTAAGGAAGTATCATCGGGATGCCAGGCACATAGTGGAGTACGAGCAGGTGGATATGGAACCAGATCTGACTTACGTGGAAAGACCAGTAAAGATTATGGATAAAAAGGAGCAGGTGCTTCGGAATAAAGTAATCAAGCTAGTCAAAGTGCTATGGCAGAATCATAATGTGAAAGAATCAACTTGGGAACTAGAGAGCGTAATGCTAGAAAAGTACCCCCATTTGTTTTCTATTTGATTCCGGGACAGAATCCTTTTAAGGAGGGAAGACTGTAATAACCCCAAAATTTTGAACTTTTTTTGTAACCCTTATGAATAGTGTTTTTGCTGATATTGCTGAATAAGAAAACTTTTCATGCCACACTATGTAGGGGTTCTTTTATTGTTATTCTGAGATCTTATTAGCACTCTATATGATATATAAGTGTATGTAAAGATCGTCAGAATCCAAATTCAAACACTTTGATTTTTTCCCGAAAATCCACCAGATACCGAAAGAATTGAGTATAAGGTAACAGGATAAAAAGGATTTAAATTCAAGGATTATAAGAGAGGATCATAAAAGGAATATAATGTATTGAGAAAGGTTAAGGAAACCCAAGTAATAAGATCCCGGGTATGATCCCTCAAACGATAAACGAAAACGAAAGTTAAGCGAACCGTATAACAGATCAGCGATCATTAGCCAACTAATTAAAAGCTAATCAAAGAGGTTAGTGAGGATGATGTCATCAAACCAATAAGAAGAGGACAAGCATGGGAAAATGACATAGGATTGAGGATATAAGCATGACCAAAGAGAAGTGTGTTGTTGGTTGATTAAGAACCACACAAAATTCACTATGGTTAAAAGTAATAAATCAAAACAAAAACCAAAAACAACCAACCAACAATTCATTTCACCAAAAACACAAAGTTGACTTCATTTCTTCAAAGAAAGCTCTCGACCTTTCTCTTTTTTTCAAGAAGGAAAATCCAAAATCCAAGATCCAAGCCTTGTTATTTAGTGAGGTAATTATCTAATACTCCTTATGCATAGATATAGCTATCCTATAAGTTTGAGCTTCAAATTCATTCACAATCTCTTCCTAAAAATCATGGAAGAAGAGGGTGAATAGTGTTTATCAAGAACTTAAATTTTTGTTCTTGAGTTTTTGTTTAGATTAAGCTTGGATAAGGACTTTCAAGGGTGATTCCAAGCTAATTAGTTACTCCCACTCACAAGGAAGGTATAATCTCTTAACCTAGCTTTGTTATTGAATGTTAAGAGCGTAATATGAGTATTATAGTTCATGAGAGGCTTTATTGTTGTGTATGTAGAGATTAGTTGGTTTTGTCATGTTTTTGGAGTTGTAAATCTTGGTTATTAGTTAAAGAACTTCTGAATAGCTTTGTAGAGATTAGTTGGTTTTGTGGTGTTTTTGGAGTTGTAAATCTTGGTTATTAGTTAAAGAACTTAAGAATAGCTTTAGTTCATGTTTGAGATTAATATAAATTGGAAAAACTTGAGGTGTTGGGGCTGTTGTAGTGATGTATGGATGGAATTTTGTTGTATGGTTGAATTGGGGTTGGTTTGTGGTTGATTTGGAGTAGAATAAAAATTGGTAATCGCGTAAATATAGCCATCATAATGTCCGATTTACTTTAGACTGTTTTTGCTCTTAACATCAGGAGCCGAGAACTCACTGTTAGGTTTTGACCATTGCCATGATTAGATAGTTCATGTTACGAGCTTCGTTTTGATATGTGGTTCGTTTGAATCCGATATACGGTTTAGGAGAAACGACCGTTTTAAGTAACGGCGTTTCGCGAACGAACCGTTTCCACTATCCTTACTTTGAAACATAGGTTAAAGACCTTAAAGGACTAATTGGAGTAAGAAACATTTATGTGAAGTGTATTATGCAGTTGGTAAGGCACTCGCGAAAGAATCGCCTTAAAACGCTTAATGGTTAATTTATTAAAAATGGTGGAGCCGAGGGTACTCGAGCGACTTAAGTGAATCGTTAAGCGCAAAAGCGAATGTTAGGGTCTAATTGGTTAAAGTATAGATTCATAAGCGAATTTAGTTTAATTCCCACTTATATGTTGTTTATAGGTTACCAGACTCGTCCCAAGTCATTTATCACCCCCAGTCGCTCAGGCAAGTTTTCTACCCGTTATACTGTTGTTGTGATGTATACATATATATATGCATTATCTTGTGATAGATGCATGATGGTTAATTAGCCAATCTTGCGATATATTGGAGCATGTGATATGGTATATATGCATGTCTGTTTCGTAATCTTGATATATATCTGTTGATTCAAATGCTTATAGTTGCATAATACCTATGCTAGAGATAAGCAGTAGTTGCATATATCCTTAGTATAGGAGACCCAAAGGTGGACATTTTTCTAAAACCGGGAGTCGATGTTCCCGAGTATATTATATATATTTATATATATATATATATATAGTTTTCAAAACTATGAATCGAATAAGGTTTATTCGATAACTTTATTTTATTAATGAATATTATTTTGAATATTCATTTGAGGGCTTATGACTCCGTTATTTTATTAATGAATATTATTTTGAATATTCATTCGAGGGCTTATGACTCCATTTATTTTATTAATGAATATTATTTTGAATATTCGTTCGTGGGCTTATGACTCCATTTATTTTATTAATGAATAATATTTTGAATATTCATTCGAGGGCTTATGACTCCGTTTATTTTATTAATGAGTATTATTTTGAATATTCATTCGAGGACTTATGACTCCGATTATTTACTAATTAATATTTTTTATTTTATTAAAGAATAATGTGTCGATAATCAAACTCACTTTTGATTACTCAAATAAAGATATTACTTTCGTATAAGTATATCTTTGGTTATTTAATATTCATTTCAAGTATAAGTTTTACAACTTCTACTTCAATTATTTTTATAAAGATTATTCTTTATGGGAATATTATTTAAATAATAATATTCAAATATTTCCTAATATATTGGGACTGATTTATTTTATTAAATCAGCATCACTCCAAACATTCTTGGAAATGTTTTCGAGTCTTCAAAATGATTTTTAAAAGTTAGAGCGGATCCCAAAACTCATTTTTATATTTAAGATCTTTCTTTCGAAGGGGATTTAAATATTCGCTCAAAACCTGAGGGATCCGGCTCTGTGGTGTATTTTATATTCGCAACGAGGTTGATGTTTTGGTAAATGAATTGATTACTTACCCAACGTTCGGGAAGTAAGTCCATCTATTGAGTCGGCATAAGCAACATGGGCTCAGTGGCCGTCCGTGAAAGTGTAAGTGGCTCAGTGGGAGTCCATCAAATGCGTAAGTGGCTGAGTGGCAGTCCAGCATAAGGTCCTATTGCGGCCAGGGTGATGACCAGTGGGGAATTCGTCCATCTACTAGTAGAAAAGGTTACTTATTGGTATCTTTGCCTGATCAGCAAGATATCGGGTTTATGCCAATATTCTTTTCCTTTCCAAAATTCATTGGACGTTACAAACTCTGTTCCTACTTTACATAACAGAGGTTTCCAGGAAATGTATAAAAGATATATATGTGGATATATATATATATATCGGGACTGAATAAAGTATCTCGTAACTTCATTTCATTCAATAATATAGCAAAGATTGAATCTATTCAAGTCTTAACTTGTGGTCTCATCTATGAGATGAACTTTTGAAACCTATAATACTTTGAACAGTGGTAGTTCAAGTAGCTTTATAAAATGGTATAAGTATAGAGAAGTAATTGGTAACTTCATCTTCCTTTAAGCTTATATCCAGTAAGTATCTACCTTACACTTGATAAAGGTTTCCAGTAAGATATCCATTTAGATACTTGCATTATTGTATACACTATATATTATCTTACGAGCTGTAATGCTCACTCTTGCTTCATTTCTTCATTACACAACAACAGTTAGGAAAGATGGCCAGACTCAAGCAGACCCAGCGCAAGCGCGTGGGAAGCGTCCCGCGTCTTCCCGTTGATGTTGTAGCTGCAATAGCTGCAGAGGTAGATCTATTGGTAGATCAGGCATTCTACTTTTGGGAACCAAATATTGTATAATTATAACTTGTGGCAGATAATGGCAAATAACTGTAAACTTATCAAGTAATCATTTTGGGTTGTAATAACTTTTAAATTATGGATTCAAGGACTTGTACTTATTTCAATTTCATCTCTGAGACTATAACGGGTTGTGGTGTGCGTTAGTGTGGGGTCACAACATGAGGTTATTGATTATTAATTAAGTTAAGTGATATTATGGAAAGAAAGACCGTGACAACCCAGATCCCCGACTCCGGATCTGGGGGTGTTACAGAAGCTTCGACTAAATGTCAAGAGGTAAGCCTAAAATCCTTAGATAATTTAGCTTCTTGTAGTAGTAATAATGTTAACTTAAGTTTGTCTAAAGTAGATCATTCTAACTTGAGTATTTCAGAGTTGATGAACCTTGTTAATATGTTGAAATCGAGTCATGATGATATTAGCCAAAGATATATCATGATTAATTCTGAAAGTAATAGAATTCGAGATATGAATATTGAGCTACAAAAAGAGGTCACACGATTGGCTGATACTCAAGCCAAGGACGTTGAGTATTACTGTTGGGAATATGTTGTGAACTTGATGATTATATTAACAAAACACCTTAGTAGATTCAACTTAGTGAAAAATGTAGCACTCGATGGATGATCAAATATAGTCTCGACGGATGACTCAATATAGTCCCGACCGATGATGATTTGACATCCATCGAGTGAGTAGCTTATGTAACAATAAGTCATATAACACATTTCTGCAAACACCTTTGTATAGATTCTGTAGTAGCATAAAAGTCATGTTGACTTTAATTAGATATGCAGAATAGGTTGATTAATTGTAAATATAAGATGTCTTGTAATTCTGCATAAATGAAATGAAGTCAAGTATCAAATAGCTACTCGACGGATGATCAACAAAGCTACCCGAAGGATGATCAACAAGGCAATCCGATGGATTATAATCATGTACCCGATGGATGATCAATTCAAACATCTGTTAACAGTGACAACACAGTCACATGCGTCGAGTGTTTGCAAAAGGAATGTGGCAGCCTATTCAGCTGGGTTTTTGAGAACAAAGAAGCATTACCATTTTCATGCTATTATGAAGATATTCAAAGATGCTGAAATAGAGTAGTGTAGCAGCATGGTATTAGACTTGATAGGTTTTGTTTTATTATCTTGTCTTATTACTATGTAATCTTGGTGATATAAAAACCAAGAGTAGCAAGTAGAACAACAAGAAGACTAAGCAAATACATTCTCAGAGAAACAATTGTAAGCTGTATCCTATAGCATTTCTCTGTACGTTTAGTTGTTCATGTTTGTAAGCAGCTGTGAGCTATTCAAGCTTCACAAGGTTCTCTTGATATATATATATATATATATATATATATATATATATATATTTCTGGTGGATAAATTCAAATCCACCAGAAAGTTTTTAAAGATTTGTGTTTTTATTACTTGTGTTTTGATTTATCTAACTCTTGAATAAAAACATAAGTAATAAAAACACAAGTCTTTAAAAACTTTCTGGTGGATTTGAATGTATCCACCAGAAATATATATATATATATATATATATATATATATATATATATATATATATATATATATCACAAGGACAAGAAGGACAAGAAGGACATGTTGCCTCAGGAACATGATGTTCAAGAAGGACAAGAAGGACATGTTGCCTCAGGAACATGATGTTCTTGAGAGGAGTTTGTGTGTTGATGATGATATGATGATTGTTGGTGGTTGTGTTAATAGTTAGGGCATAAACGAAACCCCGATCGTAAACGTAACTTCATTAAAACCAACAAATCGTAACTCTAAGTTTCTGCAGAAAGTCCCGAAGTTGTAAACTGTATATTCTTCAACAATAACCTTTATTTAGGATAGAAAATATTATAAGGATCGTTTAGGCGCTTGAATCGCTTGATTCCGATTTACGGATCAAAAGTTATGACCGTTTTAGTAAAAGTGGTTTACGCGACAAAAACTGCTACGAATTACGAACTTTGAAAATATAAAGGATAGGTTTAATAGTGTTCATAAATCATGAAATTTTTTACAGAGAGTAACATATTAAGTTTCCTAACTGCCATAAAAATTTCAAGTGAAAATAATGATTTCTCAATTTTATAAAAATGTCGGAGCCGAGACCGCGCGAGTAGATTCTGTAAGAATCCATAAGCGGAGCCGACGACGATAATGAGAATGAACCCAAGATACTTAGGAAAATGAAGTGACCACCATGTGAATATGATTTAAAGGAATAAATAAGGGTAATATAAGTTGAGCGGGAGCATGATAAGTAGCGCATGAGTGTGAGTTGTCGTAAATTAGAACGGAACCTAACGAAATGAAATGTGTTTATGGTTATAGATTCCCGAGCGGAACCTAGAGCATCCTCCACCTCGAGATACCCAGGCAAGTTTACGAACCCAACTCCGTTTTTACTGTTGTGTTGTGAAAGGATTGTTTTACTATCATCGCATAAATACCATGTTTGTCATGTTACGTAGTTGTTGAATTTTCGCATAATATAGCGATGTTGTACGATATAGTATATATCGTGAAATGTTTATTACGCTTTAAGCGTGACATATTATATAAGACCGAGAGTCGGTCGGGATTTAAAATAAAACCTGAGAATCATTCCTGAGATATTATAGGATGGTTATAAGTGTTAGAAAATGGAAAGTTTGAGGCATATTTTATATATGTTCTTGATATGATTTCTGGAAACTAACACTTGGAGGTTGTTCCTTGACATGAGGACTTAAACTTTCATATTTGGATATAAGATATTTTCTTAGTGGAATCCATGAATATATTGAGACAAAGTTGCTTGTTTGAAATGGGTTATGGGGATTTTGTCCCACATTGATATTGTAAAAGAAAGATATTGAGTTTATATAGCATTTTGTGTTAGTGTTGTTTACAACTACTAGCATAAGTGGAATGCTTGTGTGGCCTAGTGCTAGTGGAAACTCTTATATTTTTCTTTTCTATTACAAGTTTAATTATTTATATTGATTATTTAATTATTAATATAAAATATATTGAGTAAAGATTATTTTAATCATACTCTGAATATATTTTGTAATATTAATATTAATTAATCAGGATATAATATAAATAATAAGGAAAACCCATTTTGTTTACTTTTTCTGTTTTGTTACTTGGTGTACCACATCGAGTAAAATAGAAGAAGAGCAACTTGAGATGCCTATATATTGAGAGGTATACTTGAGATTAAAATGACACAAGTCTCTGTGCCTACCTCGCAAACATATATGAGTTGCATAGGTTTTTTGGGCAAACTGAGGTGTGAGTCGCCGTTGATCATTGTTGGTTCTGTGGCCAGATTGATATGTTGTTGTTTTATCGTGGAAGCGATATTGCTGCATTCCATCACAGCTTAAGTGGGGGGCAATAATCTCTTCAAGAACAGTCAAGTCCTCTTGAAGGGTTTGGCGACTCAGCTGTTGTGTTCTTCTTCTTATCAGAATTTGGAAAGCGATAAGAGATAAGTTTTCTTTACTTTCTTTGTCAATTACAGTCTTTATAGTTTGTTATTGCCTTCATGTTTTATTTCGTTAGTTGGTTATTTGCCATGTTCTTGTTATTATATATATAACTGCCCATTGTTGTTGTGTAGTTAGAATTATACCCAACAATCTTGAAGAGATTATAGTTATATAGTTAATTAGCAAGATGGTTAACGAAACTGATGTTCCTAAAATTGTTGAGACTGGTTTTGGTTCTGGTGGTACTACTACCATTGACTGGACCACGTATCGTTTTACCCATCCAATTGATTTATCGGGTATGCCTAATAAATTTAGTGGTGGAGCTTCTTTTTCTCTTTGGCAGAAAAAGACGAAGCTCTAGTTAACGGTTAAGGGTCTATTGTTAGTGGTATAGTATGATCCTCCTGGGCTGGATCAAGAGAAAGCTGAATCTGTTAAGGTTTATGCTTTATGGGCTGAGAAGGATGGGGTGGCTAGGGCAGCCAATTTTGGCATCCTTGGAGAACACCTTGTTCGATGTTTATTCATCAGATGCCTATACTGCTAAAGTCTTATGGGATAAGCTGGACCAAACCCATAATACTGATTCTCAAGGATTTGAGAAGTATTTTGTGGCTAGGTTTCTTGATTTTAAGCTGGTGGATGGAAAATCCATGACTGAACAGGTTCATGAGTTTGAGATGTTAGTTCATGATTTGGGTGAGTCCGGTATGGTCTTGCTTGAGAAGTTTCGAGTGATGTCTGTGATTGAAAAGCTCCCTAAGTCTTGGGAAGAGTTTGCTCTCTCCCAGAAAAGACAGAAAGGAGAGATCACATGGACTAACTTGATGTTGGACATCTCAGTACAGGAGCAACACAAGTCCAAATAGGGACATGTGTTGCCTGTGGAACATGGGAGCTCGAAGGTGAATGTAGTGACTGTAGGACAGAAAAGAAAGGTAGTCACTAAGAAGGCTAACATTAAACCTGACAAGAACAAGGCTAAGAAACCAAAGGCGAACAAACCATGTTGGTCTTGTGGACAGGTTGGTCATTGGAGCAAGGACTGTCCAAGTAAGAAAGCTAAGAAAGCTGGAGTGGTAGCTCAAGCAAATACTGTCCTTGGACTTAGAACCACGAGTGGGCCAGTAGCTAATATGGTCATTGGTGAGGTTGTTGCCTCTGGAACCGATGACGGGTATATTACTTACAACCCTGTACTACTTTCCACTTATCTGTCACATGAGTGGTTGATTGATACTAGAGCTAATGTACATATTTGTGCTGATATTAGCTTGTTTGTATCTTATCAACAGAGTCATGGAATGACAGTGACGATGGGGAATGCTAGTGCTGCACAAGTGCTTGGAATAGAAAACGTGGACCTGAAGTTTGCTTCTGGGCGGATTCTATCTCTCACTAGAGTGTATCATGTTCCCTCTATTCGTAGAAATATTATAAGTGGAAGTTGTTTAGTTAAAAACGGCTTTGAACTTTCTTTGAAGTGTAATAAAGTAGTTATTACTCATACTGGTACATTCTTTGGCAAGGGTTACTTGTCTGATGGTTTGTTTTTAATAAATGTTGAACCCATTTTGGGTGGTTTTATTAATGATAGTGTTGCACCTTCTGTTAATTGTGTAGAATCATCTGATTTATGGCATTACGACTTGGTCATTTAAATTTTGGTGCTCTAAAGATTATGATGAATTTAGAGTTGATTCCAAAGTACGCCATTGATAAGAAATCTAAGTGTCAAGTGTGTGTAACTGCTAAACAAACAAGGAAACCTTTTCATAATGTTGTTAGGGATTCAGACTTGTTAGATTTAGTGCACTCAGACATATGTGAATTTGGTGGTGTGTTGACCAAGGATCACTATAGATATTTCATTACCTTTATAGATGATTGTAGTAGATATTGTTATGTTTATTTGCTTAAACATAAGAATGAAGCACTAGATAAATTCATTATGTATAAAAATGAAGCTAAAACACAAATTGGCAAAGTACTTAAACGTTTGAGGTCTGATAGAGGTGATGAGTATACGAGTACCTTGTTTAATGAATTTTGCGCAAACAATGGTATAGTTTATGAGGTTACTCCACCATACACACCTGAGTCTAATGGGGTGGCAGAGCGAAAGAACAGAACTTTTAAATACATGATTAACAATATGCTAATTATTTCTGGGTTGCCTAAGTACATGTGGGGAGAGGCTCTGAATACGGCTTGCCATATTCTGAATAGAGTCCCTCTGAAACATATGGACAAGACACCATATAAATTATGGAGAAAGCGTAGGACAAGTTTGAGTTATCTTCGTGTGTGGGGGTGCCTTGCTAAGGTATTTTCCCTGAACACAAGAGAAAGAAACTGGGTCCGAAAACTGTTGATTGTATCTTTCTGGGCTATCTTGAAACCACAACTGCTATGAGATTTTTAGTATTAAAATCTGACATAGATGGTATTGTGGCGAATACGATAGTTGAATTTCGTGATGCAACTTTCTTTGAGGAAGTATTCCCAATGAAGACTGGTATATCTTTGGGTAGTTCTGAGGATGATCACACTCACACATCAAGTTCTATTCCTGATCATGTAGAAAAGATGACAAATATGGGGGTGGATCCTGGTAGTAGCTCTACTCCTAACAAAGTAGAGGAACCTAGAAGGAGTAAGCGTGCAAAGGTAGTCAAGGACTTTGGAAGTGACTTTATCACTTACAATGTCGAGGATGAGCCTTTAACTTTCCGTCAAGCCAAGGATTCTTCGGAGTCAAGGCATTGGAAAGGCGCTGTAAAGAGTGAAATTGACTCAATTGTTTCAAATGGAACATGGGAGTTAGTTGATCTTCCTCCAGGGTGTTCTACTATTGGATGTAAATGGACCTTCAAGAGGAAGCTAAACCCTGATGGCTCAATAAATAAGTACAAGGCTAGGCTAGTTGCTAAGGGCTTTAGGCAAAGGGAAGGCATTGATTATTTTGATACATATTCTCCAGTTGCCCAAATGACAACAATCAGAATGCTTTTTGCATTGGCTTCTGTACATGGTCTTATCATCCATCAAATGGATGTAAAGACAGTTTTTCTTCATGGTGACCTTGAAGAAGAGATTTATATGGATCAGCCTGAGGGATTTATTGCTTCTGGGAATGTGAGGAAAGTATGTAGACTAGTCAAGTCCATCTATGGCTTTAAACAAGCACCTATAGACTGGCATAAAAAGTTTGATGAAACTGTTTTAGTCTTCGAATTTTTTAGTTAATGAAAGTGACAAGTATGTCTACTATAAGGTTAGAGGTAATGATTGTGTGATCGTGTGCTTGTATGTAGATGATATCTTGTTGTTTGGAACCAATATTGAGATTATTAACGAGACAAAGAGTTTCTTGAAGATGCACTTTGAGATGAAGGATATGGGTGAAGCTAGTGTGATTCTTGGGATCAAGTTGACTCAGTCAACTGATGGAATAACTTTGTCACATTCTCATTATATAGAGAAATCTATACTTGAGAAGTATGGTTATTCAAATTGTAGAATCGCTAGTACACTATATGATTCAAAAGTTGCCTTAGTCAAGAATAGTTCAGGAGTTCCTGTATCTCAGTTAAGGTATTCTTAGATTATTGGGAGTTTGCAAAATCTTGCTAATGTGACTAGGCCAGATATTTCTTATTCTGTGTCTAAGTTGGCTAGATATACAAGCTGTCCAAACAAGACTCATTGGGAGGCACTGGATAGAGTTCTTAGATATCTGAAGGGAACTATTTCCCTTGGCTTGCATTACTGGAGATTTCCGGGGGTACTCGAGGGGTACAGTGATGCAAGTTGGATAGCTAAGAAATCTAGTTCCAATAGAGTGACTGGATATGTGTTTACCCTTACGGGTGGAGCAGTGTCCTGAAAGTCTTCTAGACAGACTTTGATTACTCGGTCTACTTTTGAGACTGAGTTGTGTGCACTTGATGCCACGGGGACGGAGGCTGAATGGTTACATGGACTCATGAGTATGTTACCTGTAGTAAGCAAGCCGCTTCCTGCCATTTCTGTTCATTGTGATAGCCGTACAACTATCGACAAAGTCAGAAGTGTAAAGTATAATGCTAAAACAAAGAGACACATCCAAGTTAGACTAAAGTCTATAAGGGGTCTTGTGTCTGATAGGATTATTTCTATAGAATTCATAGGAACTCAGGATAATATAGCTGATCTGCTGACTAAAGGGATTGAGCATGCTATAATCCTTAAGTCGAGGTTGGGGATGAGACTGGTAACCCATCATAATTCATCAACAGCGGGAACCCAATACACCTGAGAGGAGATCCCTCGAAGTGTATTCAATGTGGTAATAACAAGTTGTAAAGATGAATTGGTAGTACCTCTACCATATACATTGATAGGGATGAATAAATCCTGATTGCATAATTAGTTATTACAGTTTGGGCTCCAAGGCCCAATAAGAAGATGTATGACATTCAGACCAGAAAGGTTAACATGTTGATCAGGCCTGATGGACCGAATCAGGCCTGATGAGACAAAGAAGGCCCAAAAACCCTGATTATTTATTAAATTCGTAATTAATAAATAAGGGAGAAAAATAGCTATTAAGATAAGTCCTAGTGGGGATATAAATCCTTGTAGATTGGCCTTAAGGGGACCTAAAAGGATAAGGAATAAGTTTCCTACTATCTAGGACTCCAAAGTCCATTCTAATTATGAGACTTGCCCACCAAGTCTCCTATACCAAGTCCAATTCAAGGACTCTCAAAATCTATATAAGGGGCCTCACCCCACAGATCAGAACTACGTTTTTTGACTTGATCCTTGGCAATCAGCAAGGTACGTAGGCATCTTGTTAAGGCAGATTGAGTCACGAAACACATGAACAGTCAAAATCGAGCCTTGAAGCTCACGTTCTTTATTATTAGATACAGCAATCATATATATTAGTTTTAATCCATAACATTTAGCGCCGTCTGTGGGAAGCACAACAACAACCATGGCGAGAACACAGAGAACAACTAGAGCTCTGGAGGAAGGAACACCGTCGGGAACAACCCAGATGATTTCGTCCACCGTGGAGATACCTCCCCACTCAACTTATGCATCTACTCAAACGGAAGCCCAGATAGGGGCAACTCAACCTCAGCCACAAGGGACGACTCCCTCGACTATTCAAGGATGCCCCTTCACCCCGAGGTTGGAGGAAGTGGATATGCTGGGCGAAGTGAAGCACGAGGGCAATCGCCCCCCTATATACGAGGTTTGGCTCCTATCCCCGAGGATCGAGAATTTTCTGGTCCTTACACTGAGAGAGACTCTGAATCTTCGGATGATGAAGTGGCCCCAAGAAGGAGACGTCCTAGCAAAGAGCCGATGGCCGATGGAAGGCAACGCCCTCGAAGTACCCAAGGGACGAATCCCCAGGAAGTGCAGGAAAGGATCAGGGCTCATGAGGCTGAGATCCAAAGGCTGAGGCGTGACTTGGAAGCTCACCTGGCCATCAGACCCCAGATACCTCCTAGGGGGAGGAATCCTCCTCCTATCATAGACCTGGATGGTCCGGTACGAAGAAGGGTTGTCGCCCCAAGAACTGATCCAAGCAATCTTCTTCCCCTTGGAGATCCTGATGATCCAACTCCACATTTCACAGAAGAGATAATGAATGCCCATATCTCAAGGAAATTCAAGATGCCCACTATCAAAGCCTATGATGGCACGGGAGACCCCGCTAATCATGTTAGGAAATTCTCTAATGCACTGCTGCTGCAACCCGTGAATGATGCTATAAAGTGTCGGGCCTTCCCTCAAACCCTGTCGGGTATGGCTCAAAGATGGTACAGTCGCTTGCCCCCAAACTCTATTGGATCGTTCAGAGAGTTAAGTCAGGCTTTTATTAAGCAGTTCATCAGTGGGAGAGTCCATGAGAAAAGTTCAGCATCTCTTATGAGTATTGTGCAGAGAGCTAAGGAATCCTTGAGAGATTACCTGAATCGTTTCACAAAGGAGGCTTTAAAAGTCCCGAACCTTGATGATAAGGTGGCCATGATAGAACTGCAACAAGGAACTAGGGATGAGTTTTTCAAGATGTCCTTGGCTAAACGTCCCCCTGAAAGCATGTTGCAGCTCCAAGAGAGGGCAGGGAAGTATATCAAGGTTGAAGAAAATATGAGGAAGACCGTAGTAAGTAATGAGCCCACTGGAAACAAGAAGAGGAAAACTGATTTAGAATATATTGCAAAGGACAAGTATCCTAGAACCGAACAAAATTCTGATTCAACCCCCAAGAAGGGAGGACCTGGGCAAAAGTTCACTGAATATGCTAAGCTGAATGCTCCTAGAAGCCAGATCTTGATGGAGATTGAGAAAGATAGAGATATTCGCTGGCCTAATCCCTTGAAGGCTGATCCCGCCAAACTAGATAAGAGCAGGTATTGCAGATTTCACAAAGATGTTGGCCATGACACCGATGAGTGTAGGCAATTGAAAGACGAAATTGAGTTTTTGATTCGAAAAGGAAGATTGAACAAATATACTGGAGAAGGAGGGGACAGGAATAATAATGGAAGGAAGAACTTTGAAGATCGTAGGAGGGACCAAGACGATCAGGGGCGGAATCCCCAACCTAGAAGGCCGGTTATAAATGTAATTTTTGGAGGGCAGCAACCTCGAGGGCCTGTGATAAACATGATCTTTGGAGGTCCAACTGCTGCTGGATTGTCCAAAAATTCCAGAAAGGCATATACTAGAGAGGTTATGCATATTATAGGAGAAGCCCCGAAGAGGGCCAGGACAGAAGCAACATTGGCTTTTGATGATTCTGACCTAGAGGGTGTAAAGTTTCCTCATGATGACCCCCTGGTCATAACACCGATAATAGGAAATAGCCCAGTTAAAAGGGTCCTTGTGGATAATGGTGCTTCTGTGGATATCTTGCTCCACGATACCTTTCTAAGGATGGGGTATAACGACTCCCAGTTGACGCCAACCGATATGCCGATATATGGATTTGCTGGAGTAGAATGTCCTGTAGAAGGGATAATCAAGTTGCCAACCACCATAGGTACGGAACCAAGGCAAGCAACACAGATGTTGGACTTTGTGGTAGTAAAGGCTAGTTCGACCTACAATGCTATCATGGGAAGAACAGGGATACATGCCTTTAAGGCAGTCCCTTCTTCTTATCATTCAGTTATGAAATTTCCAACTCGAGATGGGATTGGAGAAGAAAGAGGAGATCAAAAAATGGCAAGAAGCTGTTATATGGCCTCTTTGGGGGCAGATGGAGTCGGGGGGAAGGTTCTTCCTATTGAAGATATGGATGTCCGAGAAAATGACGAGAAGAGAGGAAAGCCAGCAGAAGACTTGGTTTCGGTTCCTTTAGACCCTGAGAATCCTGAGAGGATGACTTTCATTGGAGCCACACTAGGGGAGCCCCTTAGAGGGAAGTCGGTGAGATTTTTTCAAGAAAATAGTGATGTATTTGCATGGTCAGCAGCTGATATGCCAGGCATAGACCCGGAGTTGATTACTCACAAGCTAAATGTGGATCCAAGCCGGAAGACAGTAAAACAAAAGAAAAGAAATTTTTCCCCGGAAAGACAAGAGGCTATAAAACAGGAAGTAGAGAAGCTCTTAGAGGCTGGTTTCATTGAGGAGATTCAATTTCCGGAGTGGTTAGCAAACCCTGTAATGGAGAAGAAGGCTAATGGAAAGTGGAGGATGTGTATAGACTTCACTGATCTGAATGATGCATGCCCTAAAGACTATTTTCCATTGCCAAGGATTGATACTTTGATTGATGCCACTGCTGGGCATGAGATGCTGAGTTTCATGGATGGATTTAGCGGATATAATCAGATTAAGATGCACAAGGATGACATTCCAAAGGTATCATTTATCACAGACTTTGGTGTTTATTGTTATCTTGTTATGGCGTTTGGTCTTAAGAATGCGGGAGCCACCTATCAAAAGTTGGTAAATAAAATTTTTAAGGATCTTATTGGTAAGACTATGGAAGTCTATGTTGATGACATGTTAGTCAAGAGTCTAGTAAAGACTGATCATATAACCCATTTGAGGGAAGCTTTTGAGATCCTGAGGTACCACAAGATGATGTTGAATCCTACGAAGTGCGCTTTCGGAGTAGGATTTGGAAAATTCTTGGGATTGATGGTCTCAAAGAGAGGAATTGAGGCTAACCCCGATAAAATAAAGGCAATCCTGGACATGGAACCACCAAAAACTGTCAAGGATGTTCAGAAGCTCACAGGAAGGGTCGCTGCGCTAGGACGATTCATCTCCAAGTCAGGAGACAAGTGCTTGTCATTCTTCAAGTCACTAAAGAATATCAAAGACTTTGTATGGAATGAGGAAAGCCAGAAGGCATTCGAAGAGTTAAAGAAATATATGGCTCAGGCCCCGATGTTGGCCAAACCATCTTTGAATGAAGTTTTATTCTTGTACTTGGCTGTTTCAAAGAGCGCCTTGAGCGCGGTGTTGGTTAAGGAGGAGCTAAAAGTCCAGAAACCCGTATATTATGTCAGCAAAATTCTGCATGGTGCTGAATTGAATTATTCAACTATTGAGAAATTTGCTCTAGCCTTGATAATGGCTTCGAGAAAACCACGTCCTTACTTTCAGGCTCATCAGATTGAGGTGCTAACGAATCAGCCACTGAGAAATATCATTCACAGTCCCAAGGCAAGTGGGAGATTGATTAAGTGGGCAATAGAGTTGGGAGAGTTCGATCTCAAGTATAAGCCACGTACGGCCATAAAAGCCCAGGCACTAGCTGACTTCGTGGTGGAATGTACCATACCCAACCAAGAAGTCGGGGGGCAGGAAGATACCGTACCTCAAGACAAGGGAGTCGATAATGGGGACAGAGAGAAGGATGATAAGGAGAAAGAATATTGGGTTCTCTATTTTGATGGAGCATCAAAAACAAATTCCAGTGGAGCAGGGTTGGTTTTGCAAAGTCCTGATGGGTTCTTAATTGAGTATGCTATGAAGCTAGACTTCCCAACCATAAACAATGAGGCAGAGTATGAAGCCCTGATAGCTGGCCTGGTCTAGCTGGGACACTTAGAGTCAAAAACTTAAAGGTCCGTGGAGACTCGAAGCTGATCATATCCCAGGTAAAGGGAGAATTTGAGGCAAGGGATGATACGATGGCTAAGTATGTCCGCCTAGTAAGGGCTGTGATGACCCAATTTAATGAATGCCATGTTGAACACATTGCAAGGGAAGAAAATGCTAAAGCAGATGCGCTATCAAAGTTTGCTTCATCTGAGATAGAAGAAAGTTCAGGAAGTGTGTACTTCCGTGTTTTGAAGATACGAAGCATAGATGTTAAGCTTGTGGCTCCCATAGGCCTGGAGACGTCATGGATTGATCCTATCAAGGCTCACATTCAAACCGGTTGGTTACCAAGTGATGCAACTGAAGCACGAAAGTTAACTGTTTGAGCACTAAGGTACTCTTTGATAGATGGGATTCTTTACAAAAGATCTTTCGTGGTTCCCTACTTGAGGTGTCTCAGGCCCGATGAGGCACGCTTGGCTCTTGAAGAAGTGCATGAAGGTATTTGTGGACAACACTTGGGGGGGCAGGGCCTTGGCTCATAAGATAACTCGTTTAGGATTTTATTGGCCAGAAATGATGGTTGATGCCAAAGAATACGTGAAGAAATGTGACCGCTGTCAGAAGCATGCACCTGTTGTTAGACAACCCCCCGAGATGCTGACCTCTATCAACTCTCCCATTCCTTTTGCTATGTGGGGAATGGATATTTTGGGGCCTTTTCCCATGGCCACAGCACAAAGGAAATTTCTGATTATAGCCATTGATTATTTCACCAAGTGGATCGAAGCCAAACCCTTGGCCAAGATCACAACTAAGCAGGTTGCACAATTCCTGTGGGAAAACATTATGTGCCGATATGGAATTCCCCGTATCCTCGTCACTGACAATGGAACACAATTCAACAATGAGGAATTCAAGAAGTATTGTAAAAAAAATGAAATTGAGTTACGGTTCACCTCTGTGGCTCACCCACAAGCAAATGGGCAAGCGGAAGTAGCAAATCGAATAATCCTGGATGGACTAAAAAAGAGGATCGAGAAGTCAAGAAATAATTGGGTGGATGAGATACTTCCCATATTATGGGCCTATAGGACTACCTGTAGAGTCACGACAGGAGCGACGGCCTTCATGTTGGCCTATGGGGCAGAAGCAGTAGTTCCGGTGGAGATATCACATTCCTCTCCAACGATTCGGGCTTTCAATGCAGAAGAAAATGAGGAAGGGCAGAGGTTAGCCCTGGATCTAATTGATGAAGTGCGAGATGAGGCACATGCAAAGATAGTGGAATACCATAAAAAAACCTTCGTTTTATTACAACCTAAGGGTTAAAGAGAGATTCTTCAAGCAAGGAGATTTGGTATTAAGGAAAGTGGAAGCTTCTGGTGTAGGTCAGAAAGGAAAACTTGCCCCTAAATTGGGAAGGGCCGTACAGAGTCAAGAGTGTTCAGGGTAGAGGAACCTACAAGCTGGAGACTATGGATGGTTTTGAAGTCCCGAGAACATGGCATGCATAAAACCTGAAGGTTTACTACGTGTAAGATAGTTGAAGTACGATTCTCACTTGTCATTGTGACAAGTAGGTTTAAAAGCACCTTGAAGCTTTGCTTGCGTAGGATTTTATATTCCAGTAGAATTTACATTGTCTAGTTATTATTGATTAGGGTCAAACCCATACCATGTAAGGTTTTGAAAAGCCAGACTTCATGATTAAGAGTTTGAAATTGTTTCAACCTTTGGATGTTTAAGTTATGATAATATCTTGTGTGGGTATAACAAAAATTCATGCCTAAACGCGTATTAAGTATTGGAAAGAAAGACGAGTAAGAAAAGCAGCATATGAAATATAACCCCGAAGGGTAACAAGTTCTGATATGAATAAAGTTCAAAAAGAAGATATACATAAAAAAACTTAGGCCTTGGAAGGTTGGGATTCCTCGGAACCACTATCCGAAGTCTCCTCGGATGTCTCAGTCGTCCCTTCGGACGTCTCGGTCGTCCCCTCCGAAGTCCCTGTAGAGGTTCCCTCTACGGGAGATGTTGGTTGCTGAGGCGCTGCTCTTGGAGGCTCTTCCACCCTGACCTTCTTAGTGACAGGCTCAAACTCCTCTTCAGAAGAATTTTCCTCCTCTTCGGAGCTGGACCCAAGCTCTTTTCTCTTGTGGCCTTGGCTCCCTGAAGGGCCGTCCTTGATCATATCAGCAAGCTTCTCAGTAACACCCCCAAGCTCTGGAACTCGCACAGGGCAAGGAAAGGAGGACTGCTTGAGGACTTCTGGAAATTCATCTTGTATGGCCTCCACAGCAGCATCCCAGCCTTCTCTATAGCTAACTGGATGTAGGAGAGCATCGTGCTCCACCATCAAGTCCTTGAACTCCTGAGTGTCCATCCAGCCATCAAAGGCTTTATCCTTCTGAGCCTTCAGGATAACATTCTCAGCCCGGGCCGTTTCCAAGTTAGAAGTGGAAGAGTGTAACACCCCCAGATCCGGGGTCGGGGATCCGGGTCGTCACGGTCTTTCTTTCCATAATATCACTTCACTTAATTAATAATAAATAACCTTATGCTGTGACCCCACACTAACACACACCACAACCCGTTATAGTCTCAGAGATGAAATTTAAATAAGTACAAGTCTTTGAATTCACAATTTAAAAGTTATTACAACCCAAAATGATTACTTGATAAATTTACAGTTAATTGCCATTATCTGCCACAAGTTATAATTATACATAATTGATTCTCAAAAGTAGATGGTCTGATCTACAATAGATCTACCTCTGCAGCTATAGCAGCTACAACATCAACGGGAAGACGCGGGACGCTTCCCACGCGCTTGCACTGGGTCTGCTGGAGTCTGGCCATCTTTCCTAACTGTTGTTGTGTGATGAAGAAATAAAGCAAGGGTGAGCAGCAAGCCCACCAAAATAATATGTATAATGATTAATAGTATATGAGCCTTCTCATAGTACTCATGAAAGTCTTGGTCAAAAGAAATGAACCAAGTTTGATATCTTAATGCGATGAAGTCGCAAAATATTCAGTATATATACATATATACTTTTCAAAATCTTGGAAGTCCTCTTCCATCCATAATATACACAGAGTTCCAGTTTATAACTGTATACACAAAAAATATCGTTGCAAGGTGATCTCATATATCTAACCTTGTCTCAACGTTTTTCCGAAAATCTTTGTCATTCATAAGACAATCATTAACTAGATATAAGTTTAAAAGATGAAGTTACAAGATACCCCAAAATACTTATATCTTTCCCAAATACTACTTGAACTACCCCCGTTCAAGTTATAATCAGTTTCAAAGGTTCATCACATAGATGAGACTACAAGACAAGATTTGAATAGATTCAATCTTTGAATATCATTATAAATAATGAAGTTACGAGATACTTCATTAAGTCCCGATATATAAATATATTCATATATATCTCCCATACATTTCCTGAAAACCTCTGTCATGTAAAGTATGAACAGAGTTGCAATATCCAATGAATTTGGAAGGAAAAGAATTTTGGCATAAACCAGATATCTTGCTGATCAGGCAAAGATACCAATAAGTAACCTTTTCTACTGTAGATGGATGAATTCCTCACCGGTCATCACCCTGGCCGTATTAGGACCTCGCGCTAGACCGTTACCCGGCCACTCACGTGTTGATATACTGCCATCCAGCCACTTACACTTTATAGACCGTACCCCGGCCTGTCGCTTATGCCGACTCAATCAGATGGACTTACTTCCCGAACATTGGGCAAGTAATCAAATTGTTTTCTCAAAACAGCAACCATGTTGCGAATATAAAATACACCACAGAGCCGGATCCCCAAGATTTTTGAGCGAATATTCAAGTCTCCTTCGAAAGGAAGATCTTAAATCGGAAAACGAGTTTTGGGATCCGCTCTAACTTTTAAAATCATTTTGAAGACTCGAAAACATTTTTAAGAATGTTTGGAGTAAAGCTGATTTAATGAAATAAATCAGTCCCGATATATTAGAAAATATCTGAATATTATTATTTAAATAATATTCCCATAAAGAATAATCTTTATAAAAATAATTGAAGTAGAAGTTTTAAAACTTATACTTGAAACGAGTATTAAATAACCAAAGATACACTTATATGAAAGTATTATCTTTATTTGAATAATCGAAAATAAGTTTGATTATTAACACCTTATTCTTTAATAAAATAAAGAATATATTTCAGTAATAAGCGGAGTCATAATACCTCGAATGAATATTATAAATAATATTCATTAAATAAAATAAAGGAGTCATACATCCTCAAATGAATATCCAAGTAATATTCAATAAATAATATAAAGGAGTCATAAGTCCTCGAATGAATATTCAAGATAATATTCATTAATAAAATAAAGTTATCGAATAAACCTTATTCGATTAATAGTTTTGAAAACTATAACCATATATATATATAAATATATATATATATATATATATAAAATCTACTCGGGATCCTCGACTCCCGGTTTTAGAAAATATTTTCACCTTTGGGTCCCTATACTAAGGGTATATGCAAGTTACCGCTATTCTCTAGCATAGGTATTATCAACTGAACCAACAGATATATAAGGCAAGAATACGAAACAGGCATGTATATATATACCATATCAGTATGCTTCAATATATCGCAACATTTGCTAATTAACCAACATGCATCTATCGCAAGATAATGCATATACATATATTCATCACAACAACAGTTATAACGGGTAGAAAACTTGCCTGAGCGACTGGGGGTTACGAATGGCTCAGGACGAGTCTGGTAACCTATAAGCAACAAGTAAGTTGGAATTAAACCAAAGTCACTTGTAAATCTATACTTTAACTAACTTAGACTCTAACGCTTGTTTTGCGCTTACTGATTCTCTTAAGTCACTCGAGTACCCTCGGCTCCACCATTTTTAATAATTTAACCTTTACGAGTTTTAAGGCGATTCCTTCGCGAGTGTCTTATCAACTGCCTAACACACTTACCATAAATGTTTCATACATTAATTAACCCTTTTTGGTCTTTAACCTATGTTTCAAAGTAAGGCGAGGGGAAAAGTTTCGTTCGCGAAACGCCGTTACTTGAAACGGTCGTTTCTCCTAAACCTTGCATCGGAATCGAACGAACTACATATCAAAACGAAGCTCGTAACATGAGCTATCTAAACATGGCAGTGGTCATAACCTAGCAGGGGGTTCTCGGGTCCTAATATTATGCACAAAAACAGTCCAAAGAAAATCGGACGTTACGACGGCTATGTTTACGCGATTACCAATGTTTAAACTACTCCAATTAACCACCAACCAACTCATAACCATCAATACAACAAAACTTCACCTAAACCATACCACATCAGTCCATAATCTCCAAGGTTTTCAACTCAAACAACCACAATCAAGACCTATGAACTATAATCAAGCTTCAATTACCAAAACACTTCCAAATCAAACCAAACTACTAATAATCACAATCCATGCTTCTCATTTCACAACACCAACCATTAAACTTACTAACAAATAAAGTAAAGGCTAGGGTTTGAAGTTTATACCTTCCTTGGGAGGTGTTAAGTTGCTAGGAAGCATTAGGGAGCCTCCTACAAGCTTGATCTTTCCAAAGAAATCAAGAACACAAAGTTAGGCTTTGAAGTTTCTAAAAGTCCGATTTAAAGAACTGTAAAAATGAGGGTCTTACCATGATTATTTGGACGAGACTTGTGAACAAGAGTTGTAGGCCATCTCAATACCTTTCCAATGAGCTATAGAACACAATATTTTAGTGAGAAATGAAGGAGATACAGCAGTTTTAGTGTTCTGGTTCTGTTTTGGCCGAGAGCATGAAGAACAATGCCTTGGTTTCTTTTTGATTTTGATGAAAATGATTTTACTTGGATTGGTTGCTTTGTTTTTGTGTTTGATTTAGTCAATTACCTTGTTGCCCTTGAATTTGTGTGGTTCTCATTCAACCACACCTCCTTCCTTCCCATGTCATGCTTGTGTCATCCTCATGATGTCATCCTCCCCTCCTTGTCCTCTTTCTATTGGTTGGATGACATCATCCCCACTAATCCCCTTGATTAACTTCCTAATCGTTTGCCTAATGACCGCTGATCTGTTATACGGTTCGCTTAACTTTCGTTTTCGTTTATCGTTTGAGGGATCATACCCGGGATCTTATTACTTAGGTTCCCTTAACCTTTCTCAATATATTGTATTCCTTTTATGATCCTCTCTTATAATCCTTTAATTTAAATCCTTTTTATCCTGTTACCTTATACTCAATTCTTTCCGTATCTATTGGATTTCCGGGAAAAATCAAAGTGTTCGGATTTGGATTCTGACGATCTTTACATACACTTATATCCCATATAAAGTACTAATAAAATCTCAGAATATCCATATCAGAACCCCTACATAGTGTGGCATGAAAAGTTTTCTCATTCAGCAAAAACACTATTCATAAGGGTTTCAAAAAATTTCCCAAAAATTGGGGTTATTACAGTCTCCCCTCCTTAAAAGGATTCCGTCCCGGAATCAGATAGAAATGAATAGGGATACCTTCTTAAGATTGCACTTTTTAACTCTCAAGTCAATTTTCCCATATTGTGGTCCTGCCACCAAACTCTGCCTAGTTTGATAATCCTTCCCCTAAGCACTTGTTCCTTTTCACTCTATAACCCTTCCTGGTTGCTCCATATAGGTTACGTCGGGTTGCATGTCTATACGCTCATATGCCCCTATTTATCTGGCATCTGAATTACACTTCCTTAACATTGATACGTGAAACACGTTACGAACTTTTTACATGTTCGGGGTTAGGGTTAGCTCATATGATAACTTCCCAATATGTCTTAATATATCCAAGGGTCCAACAATTCGTGGACTTAGCTTTCATTTCTTTCCGAACCTCATCCTTCCTTTCCAAGGGAATACCTATAACAACACTAGGTCCCCTACTTCCTATTCTTTGTCCTTTCGTGTCAAATCAACATATTTATCATGTCCATCTTGGGCTACTACCTGCCGTCCTCTGATTAGATCTATTATATCCCTGGTCCTTTGGACAACTGCGGGTCCGAGCATCTTGCGCTCTACAACTTAATCCTAACATAAGGGAGATCGACATTGTCTTCCCTCAAGGATCTCATAAGGCGATACCTCGATACTAACATACGATCGATTATCGTGAGATAACTTAATCTGCGTTAAGTGATCATTCCAAATTCTTTCAAGTCTATTGCACCGGCTCTCATCATAGCTTCTAGCATTATATCTTTTGCTTCTCACTACCCATCATTTTCCAGTTCGTAGTCGTTACTATCTTCCGTACATAATATTATACTGGTTACACTTTTGCTCGTTAGTGTTCTATAACCTTTTAATAACCACGTCAACCTTAGTATCATGAACGTGTTTCCATTCTGAATACCACCATAACTTTACTACTCCTTTTTCAGCTGCTTCTATCTTTGGAAGCTTAATCCTTCATATAGAAGTAAAGGAATTTGTTGAGAGATCACTATGATCATGAACACTTGTTATATCGCTTAGTTAGTACAGAAGGTGGCCAGCCTTTAGTACTTGACAAGCAATTAAACAATAGTTGGTATCCTACTAGGCTTCTATCACACAGATAGACAGTCATTCGGCAATACCTCCCCTTCTGGAAGGGTTGTTCTTCTCAAATTACATGAAATGAAAAGAAGAGAAAAGAACGAACTGAAGAGAATTGTATATATATAAAAAAATATACTGCCACAACATATCTGGCTTGGAACCTACCTCTGAACTATAGAGGTTTGTCATAGGAGAACAAAACATATATGTATTTATATCAAAATCAAGTATTATAGCATCCTATTTCACATGCCTAAATATTTCTATTCCGTTCATCATTCTATGGACCCATGCTCTTTCTCGAGCTTATACACAATCACCTTTGAAACTCCCTCGACATCGAAAATCGAATCTGGGATCTCATTCTATACATCATCGCTACTAGAATTCTATGCTTGCACCGCAACCTTCCTCGTATAATAATACGACTCTCTATTGATAAGAAAGAATAATAATTCACCAGGTAGATACTCTACTTAATTAGTCTATCAATGATAACTTATACACTACCACGAACCGATTAGTGGTACTCAATCTCAACACCCATTCCAATACAACTCTCATGGTTGTAATCAGCTCACTACTCGCAGAATCATTGCTGCCTTACTATGGTCCACCACTGACCCACTGTAGTCATTCATTTTCCCTGAAGTCTTAATAGCTAACCATACAGAGTCCATACATCTCGTATCAAATCCTTCTAAGGAGGTAACATAATCACCATTCCTGATTCATGAAGAACACTCCTGATCCTGACATACATACATGACATGAAGCAGATAAAAGTGCAGAAGAGTTTCAATCAAAGCAATGATAGCAGGTTAATACCATTCTTAATCATACGCCCTAAATAGAAGAATTAACTCAAGGGTTCATCTAGTCCTTTTTGAAATATGGTCCTGGCTTATCTCAAGATAGGACCTTCTAAGATAGATAGCCCGTTCATGGCGATTACACGAATTAAACCTTTACCAACTACTATTACGGTTGGGTATTGCACAGTCATCAGAAGGAATGTCAATCTTCCAAACCATAATACAACCTTCACAGTTTTAACCATCATCACTGTATTTTTTTTTTTGGCACAAGCGCCTATAATTATCCACTTACCTTTAAAGTGTCGGCCACCTCTTTGGCCTTTCCTGATAGTAAAATTTCCTTACAGTCAATGTCATTTTAACCACCTCCAAATAAATTTTCTACCTTATTTCCGATCACTGCTTGAGTGAAGATGTTTTCCTTAAAATCATGATGGGAAAAAAAAATATCACCATTTTTCCATAAGTTATTGCCTCATTCTTTAGAGGCTAATCACTGTCAAGACTGACTCTCAATCATACTTAGAACATTTTTTTTTATCTTAAGTCCTAATTGCCCTGAACAATTTCGACCATTACTGGTTCGATCCATACTTTCTCGTGGTTTAACACGTGCCCCACTTGGCATCATTATAATTACGTCATATTTCCTTTATCCACATTTCTATTCTTGAGAATTTTGAATATTACCTTTTTCCTTATAAAACCTCTAAGGTTATCCTTTAATCGTTCCTCATGTATTCCCTAGATACAGGGCATATCACAATACCATTTACTAATAGTAGAACCATTGTCTATATACTTCTGCAAAATCTCTCCACTGATTCTTAAAGGTTGTTGTTACCTTAACCCTTTCCCAATCATACTGTCAAAACTCATACTGTCCCTATTATGGGTCACATGCCAACCTTTATGCAGTCCCCTAGGATTCATTTTAAGTTACCAATGTTCTATCCTTAATTCCACCTTAAAAAGGTACCTGCATCCTTCCACGAATAAATCAAGTCATATATCCTTGATAGATTATCATATTCATCATTCCCACCTCGATAGTCTATACCTAACTTCATAATAGCATCCTTATTCAAATTGAGGTCAATCCATATGGCCTCCAAAAGATAACAACGGTTATCCGCTTGTCTTTCCTGATTTGGTAATGATCACATGGATGATCTGGAAGATATTGGTCGTGTTCAACGTGAACTTCTTCTTAATAAATCCTTATTTACTTTTGTTGTTTATCTCAACAGTCATCTCAATGTTGGGATATCTTTCATACCTGGCGTCTCCCTTCCTGGGTATCAAGCCACCGGTCTTACACTTCACATTCTTGAAGGTCACTTCCTTCATCCAATTTTCTTAATTTCTTACTTTCTTGTCTCCTCAGTCTATCCGCGTCTCATTATTTATCCTTCGAACTATCTCAAGGTTTCTTCGAATCCTCCCAACTTACAGGGGATAATATATATGTATCTCTTATACCTTCAACCATCAATTTAACTCATGGTATATCACCCTCATCCTGACGATTACATACTTTTCTATGTCTATTGCTACGAGTCTTTAGGGTTTCCTCATACCCAACTCCCTTATCATTCCTCAAACTCTATTGCCTTTATATTCCTTTCCACTTCAGTTTCTTTTTATTTTCCTTTCTCTTATCATTATTTCATGGACCAACACAACATAAACATTGATTTCATACATCCCGTTATTCTGGATTCGTGTCCTCAGAACGAATCTTGATAACTTTTACAACTTAGATTCATAATTCATCATACTCGTCTGCCTTTGTTCTGTCTCTAAAGCTTTTACACTATCTCCATAACCTTGGGAAGTACTTTCCTAAAACAATTGACTGAACTTAAATCAGTTTATTATAACCTCTGGCTCCGTGCCTTTCTTGGTCTTTCACCAGCGGGTGGCCTCTCTCTTAGGAGGGTAAGTGATAAAAACAGTCCTTTGTGGTTCGTCAATCATTTAGAATCTCAAATGATTCCTCTATTTCCTTTAGCCAGGCTCTTGCCTCGGCTGGGTCAGCTTGTTCCATGGAACTCTGAGAGCTTAGCGACTTAAAGGTCCTGAAAGAATTTCTCACCGTACTGTCTCCTCAGGGTGGTGGTTGGGGATAATAGTCTAAGTTCTCTTTAGACAGGTCCATGAATTGTCGTATAGGGGTACCATCTCGGGTCTCCTTTCCTTACTCGACTTTTTGTTTCCTTAGTATGAAATGTTTCATCCTACTCCCCATAATTAGGGTCATCTTTTAATTTAAAATCCTCATTTTCCACTCCATTATGTCATGGGTTCCTTCTATCTTGATGGCGACCTCCCTGACTATCACGTTCAGGGTTTGCTCTAAATCTTATTCCTCAAACTAGCTTTCATCTAAGATCTCATCTTTAAGCTCTTGAACATTTGGAACCCAAATTCTGTAGGAATACCTCATTATTCCCTTCTCATCTTTCTCGGTATTAACCTCTTATCTATTTGTTGGCTCTCTGCCTTCATTCATAACTTTTTCTGGCACAATATGATCTTTTCCAATAATTCGGGCTGTATTGCTATCTCAAACAGCTTTTCGGTACCGGCTCTGGTTACCTTCACTACTATTTCCATTTTCTCAAAATCTCTTATAAACTCTCCAAAAGACATTATCATCTTGAGTCTCTCCTTTTTACTAAGGGCATCAGCCACCATATTGGCTTTCCCCGAATGATAAAGAATCTCCCAATCATAATTCTTGATTAGCTCTAACCGCCTCCTCTGGCGTATGTTGAGCTCTTTCTACGTAAGAATGTACTAGAGCACTTATGGCTTAGGTAATTCTCGCACTTCTCTCCATACAAGTAGTGCCTCCAATCTTTAGGGTAAAACTATTGCCACGAGCCTAAGCTCATGGGCGGGGATATCGAATTTCATATTACCTTAATTGTCTTGACGCAGACGCGATTATCTTGCTGTGCTAAGAAGCACCCTAATTCCTTATGCGAAGCGTCACTTACAAATCACAAAATCTCCTTTTTCCATCCGGCAACGCCAGCATAGGGGCCATCACCAACCTCTGCTTCAGTTCTTGAAAGCTGTTCTCGCATTTCTCTGTCCATTCAAACTTCTCAGTTTTACGAGTAAGCCGCGTTAAAGGGGCTACTATCTTTACAACTTGAACGAACCTCCGGTAGTGACCGGCCAATCCTACCTCTGGTAGTTGCCCTAACCATGGTCATCAATTCCTCAGTGGTCCTTTATTCATTCTTGTCAGGATCCTCCATGGGATCCTCCTCAACAACTATCCCTTCTAGGACAACATCCTCAACCGCTAAATTCTCAATATCAACATCATCCGGTCCTGCATTAGGACACTCTATCGGATCCACAATCCGATCTCCAATTAGTAATAAAATATCATCGCGATGTTGCTCCTCAACCTCAGGGTTCAGAGTCCCGCTACCATATACGATAACGAACTACGCTCCTATCACGATATTTATAAGGGTTCCCATAAGGGTTTTAACTGTCAGTACTACGTTAGGTAGCCCGACTATGAACTTGGCAAGAGTTCTTATTATCTTAGTGAACTTATTATCTTAACGTCCCATCATCTCTGAGGTTTATAACGCTTAGCTCTGATACCATTTCTGTAACACCCCCAGATCCGGGGTCGGGGATCCGGGTCGTCACGGTCTTTCTTTCCATAATATCACTTCACTTAATTAATAATAAATAACCTTATGCTGTGACCCCACACTAACACACACCACAACCCATTATAGTCTCAGAGATGAAATTTAAATAAGTACAAGTCTTTGAATCCACAATTTAAAAGTTATTACAACCCAAAATGATTACTTGATAAATTTACAGTTAATTGCCATTATCTGCCACAAGTTATAATTATACATAATTGATTCTCAAAAGTAGATGGTCTGATCTACAATAGATCTACCTCTGCAGCTATAGCAGCTACAACATCAACGGGAAGACGCGGGACGCTTCCCACGCGCTTGCGCTGGGTCTGCTGGAGTCTGGCCATCTTTTCTAACTGTTGTTGTGTGATGAAGAAATAAAGCAAGGGTGAGCAGCAAGCCCACCAATATAATATGTATAATGATTAATAGTATATGAGCCTTCTCATAGTACTCATGAAAGTCTTGGTCAAAAGAAATGAACCAAGTTTGATATCTTAATGCGATGAAGTCGCAAAATATTCAGTATATATACATATATACTTTTCAAAATCTTGGAAGTCCTCTTCCATCCATAATATACACAGAGTTCCAGTTTATAACTGTATACACAAAAAATATCGTTGCAAGGTGATCTCATATATCTAACCTTGTCTCAACGTTTTTCCGAAAATCTTTGTCATTCATAAGACAATCATTAACTAGATATAAGTTTAAAAGATGAAGTTACAAGATACCCCAAAATACTTATATCTTTCCCAAATACTACTTGAACTACCCCCGTTCAAGTTATAATCAGTTTCAAAGGTTCATCACATAGATGAGACTACAAGACAAGATTTGAATAGATTCAATCTTTGAATATCATTATAAATAATGAAGTTACGAGATACTTCATTAAGTCCCGATATATTAATATATTCATATATATCTCCCATACATTTCCTGAAAACCTCTGTCATGTAAAGTATGAACAGAGTTGCAATATCCAATGAATTTGGAAGGAAAAGAATTTTGGCATAAACCAGATATCTTGCTGATCAGGCAAAGATACCAATAAGTAACCTTTTCTACTGTAGATGGATGAATTCCTCACCGGTCATCACCCTGGCCGCATTAGGACCTCGCGCTAGACCGTTACCCGGCCACTCACGCGTTGATGGACTGCCACCCAGCCACTTACACTTTATAGACCGTACCCCGGCCTGTCGCTTATGCCGACTCAATCAGATGGACTTACTTCCCGAACATTGGGCAAGTAATCAAATTGTTTTCTCAAAACAGCAACCATGTTGCGAATATAAAATACACCACAGAGCCGGATCCCCAAGATTTTTGAGCGAATATTCAAGTCTCCTTCGAAAGGAAGATCTTAAATCGGAAAACGAGTTTTGGGATCCGCTCTAACTTTTAAAATCATTTTGAAGACTCGAAAACATTTTTAAGAATGTTTGGAGTAAAGCTGATTTAATGAAATAAATCAGTCCCGATATATTAGAAAATATCTGAATATTATTATTTAAATAATATTCCCATAAAGAATAATCTTTATAAAAATAATTGAAGTAGAAGTTTTAAAACTTATACTTGAAACGAGTATTAAATAACCAAAGATACACTTATATGAAAGTATTATCTTTATTTGAATAATCGAAAATAAGTTTGATTATTAACACCTTATTCTTTAATAAAATAAAGAATATATTTCAGTAATAAGCGGAGTCATAATACCTCAAATGAATATTATAAATAATATTCATTAAATAAAATAAAGGAGTCATACATCCTTAAATGAATATCCAAGTAATATTCAATAAATAATATAAATGAGTCATAAGTCCTCGAATGAATATTCAAGATAATATTCATTAATAAAATAAAGTTATCGAATAAACCTTATTCGATTAATAGTTTTGAAAACTATAACCATATATATATATAAATATATATATATATATATAAAATCTACTCGGGATCCTCGACTCCCGGTTTTAGAAAATATTTTCACCTTTGGGTCCCTATACTAAGGGTATATGCAAGTTACCGCTATTCTCTAGCATAGGTATTATCAACTGAACCAACAGATATATAAGGCAAGAATACGAAACAGGCATGTATATATATACCATATCAGCATGCTTCAATATATCGCAACATTTGCTAATTAACCAACATGCATCTATCGCAAGATAATGCATATACATATATTCATCACAACAACAGTTATAACGGGTAGAAAACTTGCCTGAGCGACTAGGGGTTACGAATGGCTCGGGACGAGTCTGGTAACCTATAAGCAACAAGTAAGTTGGAATTAAACCAAAGTCACTTGTAAATCTATACTTTAACTAACTTAGACTCTAACGCTTGTTTTGCGCTTACTGATTCTATTAAGTCACTCGAGTACCCTCGGCTCCACCATTTTTAATAATTTAACCTTTACGAGTTTTAAGGCGATTCCTTCGCGAGTGTCTTATCAACTGCCTAACACACTTACCATAAATGTTTCATACATTAATTAACCCTTTTTGGTCTTTAACCTATGTTTCAAAGTAAGGCGAGGGGAAAAGTTTCGTTCGCGAAACGCCGTTACTTGAAACGGTCGTTTCTCCTAAACCGTGCATCGGAATCGAACGAACTACATATCAAAACGAAGCTCGTAACATGAGCTATCTAAACATGGCAGTGGTCATAATCTAGCAGGGGGTTCTCGGGTCCTAATATTATGCACAAAAACAGTCCAAAGAAAATCGGACGTTACGACGGCTATGTTTACGTGATTACCAATGTTTAAACTACTCCAATTAACCACCAACCAACTCATAACCATCAATACAACAAAACTTCACCTAAACCATACCACATCAGTCCATAATCTCCAAGGTTTTCAACTCAAACAACCACAATCAAGACCTATGAACTATAATCAAGCTTCAATTACCAAAACACTTCCAAATCAAACCAAACTACTAATAATCACAATCCATGCTTCTCATTTCACAACACCAACCATTAAACTTACTAACAAATAAAGTAAAGGCTAGGGTTTGAAGTTTATACCTTCCTTGGGAGGTGTTAAGTTGCTAGGAAGCATTAGGGAGCCTCCTACAAGCTTGATCTTTCCAAAGAAATCAAGAACACAAAGTTAGGCTTTGAAGTTTCTAAAAGTCCGATTTAAAGAACTGTAAAAATGAGGGTCTTACCATGATTATTTGGACGATACTTGTGAACAAGAGTTGTAGGCCATCTCAATACCTTTCCAATGAGCTATAGAACACAATATTTTAGTGAGAAATGAAGGAGATACAGCAGTTTTAGTGTTCTGGTTCTGTTTTGGCCGAGAGCATGAAGAACAATGCCTTGGTTTCTTTTTGATTTTGATGAAAATGATTTTACTTGGCTTGGTTGCTTTGTTTTTGTGTTTGATTTAGTCAATTACCTTGTTGCCCTTGAATTTGTGTGGTTCTCATTCAACCACACCTCCTTCCTTCCCATGTCATGCTTGTGTCATCCTCATGATGTCATCCTCCCCTCCTTGTCCTCTTTCTATTGGTTGGATGACATCATCCCCATTAATCCCCTTGATTAACTTCCTAATCGTTTGCCTAATGACCGCTGATCTGTTATACGGTTCGCTTAACTTTCGTTTTCGTTTATCGTTTGAGGGATCATACCCGGGATCTTATTACTTAGGTTCCCTTAACCTTTCTCAATATATTGTATTCCTTTTATGATCCTCTCTTATAATCCTTTAATTTAAATCCTTTTTATCCTGTTACCTTATACTCAATTCTTTCTGTATCTATTGGATTTCCGGGAAAAATCAAAGTGTTCGGATTTGGATTCTGACGATCTTTACATACACTTATATCCCATATAAAGTACTAATAAAATCTCAGAATATCCATATCAGAACCCCTACATAGTGTGGCATGAAAAGTTTTCTCATTCAGCAAAAACACTATTCATAAGGGTTTCAAAAAATTTCCCAAAAATTGGGGTTATTACAAAGAGGCAAGTTGAGCTTCAAGGGCCTCTATTCTCTGGTTGGCCTCCTCCAACTTCTTGTTAGCGTCCTCTAGGCCAACCTTCCAAGCCTTGGCTTGGTGAATCGCCCCTTGAAAGTGGGCGTTAGCCTATAAGAGAAGCAGCAAAAGTATGAGATAAGAAAATCGAAAAGGGCAAGTATGAAGGGCATAAAAAAAATAAAAAAAATAAAAAAATAAAACGTACCATCGCCAAAGCCTGAGCTCCGAAAAGCTCGTTCCCCTTTAAGTCCTGTTGAAGGACAAAGTCTTGATAATCCACCGGGGAGATGGAATGCTTAGATCATTCCTTGGCAAGCGTGCCAACGATTGAATCCTTGCCCCGGATTCCCCAATCAGGTTGAAAATAGTCCCCTGGCCTCTGCTTGGTGCGCATAACTTGGCTGGGGCCTTCCTCGCCTGGTTCCATTGCTTGGAGTAGGAACTCAGGGAAGCGATCACCAAGGCGCAGGTCTTTAAAGACCTTCCCAGCCCGCTTCATCCTGGTTGTCTCCAGGTATTTAGGCTTGGTAGCCTCCTCCATCTTCTCAGCCACTGCAAACAAGTGAGATAAGTTGAAGAATCAACAGAATAGAAAATAAAGGAAATAAAAAAGAGATATAAGGAAGGAAACTTACTTTTCTTAGGGACGGGAGAGAGGCCGCATTCTACAAGAACGGTCTCCCGAATAAGATCCCAAGAATGGGAAGTCCCATTATCTTGTGTGAGGAGGTTGAAAGCTCTAGCCTCCTCCTTAGAAAAAGTTATGTCATTTGGGCTCCCATCGACGGCAAGCCCAAATGATGATCGAAACAGGGTGCCCCAATCGCCACCCTCCCAAACGACGAACAAAAAATCTTTCTTCCACCCCAAGTTGTTGTCAGGATGGACTTCCCGTTCACAATGTGGGGAATAGTAGGGCGCTGGTTTAGAGAAACCCAACCCGGACTTTTATCAGGGCTGTTTTTGAACTGGAAAATCTTTCTGAAAACGGCAACGGAAGTGGGGACATTGTGCTTGGCACATTGTGACAGATAGCACCGAATAAGCCTCCAAGAATTAGGGGGAAGTTGGCAAGGGATGATGCCCACATCAGCCAGTAAAAGAGGAATGAACGGATGAAAAGGGAGTCTGATACCTGCCCTTAGAGTATCCCTATAGACGCATAATGCGTCCTTGCTCCACTGGCAGGCCCTATCAGCCGGACCTGCAAGAACCAGCTTGAAAGGTTCCTTGATTTTGAAGCAGCTCCTCAACTTTTCCAGCTCCTTGGGATCCCGCAAAGCACTAATATGGTCGTGCGCGTCGAGATGCGCATCAGACGGATACTCATCCTCTCGAGTGTTGATCATGTTGATTAAGGAAGTGTACCTCGATCGAATAGGAAATTCATTGGACTTTCTAGTCACGTTCATCTTGGCCAAGCGAGTCATTTTCTTGTCAGCCATCTGAAAAAAAAGGGGGGGCACATAGACAGGCTATCTTAAAAGGGCACACAATGGAAAAATAGAAACGAAAAGTAAAGGGAGGGATTTTACCTGAAGAAGCGCTCCTAAAAAAGGCTTTGAGCTCCGACTTGTTGTTATTGCTCTGAGAATCTTAGCAGGAGGAGAAAGAAGAAGAACTTAGAGATGAGAAAGTGAGGAGTAGTAGCCTCTCCTCAGTCCTTTATATAAGAGGAAAAGGGAAGTTGAAGGGACAAAAGCCCATTAGGGACGAAGGCCCAAAGGAAAAAGCCCACAAAAAGGAATATTCCAGAATATTCCTGGGAATTCTAAGGGATTCTATACAGGGTATAATAAGCCCAGATCAATATTAAGCCCAGATTAAAAAAGAGGCCCAGTAGGATTTGATAAAGCCCAAATCCAATTAGGTTTTGGAAAATACAATACCCTGAATTAAAGCCCTAAAAGAAGTGAAGCCCAATAAAGAGGCCCAGTAGGATTTGATAAAGCCCAATAAAAGAAGGCCAGGCCCAAATCCAATTAGGATTTGGAAAATACAATACCCTAAATTAAAGCCCTAAAAGATGTAAACAAGGCTAGTGGAAGACCAGAATCCAGGTCGAAATCCAGGTCGTGAATCCTGCCCGAAATCATTTGAGCAGACACCCCAAAATAACGGGTAAAAAAGACCAGAATCCAGGTCGAAATTCAGGTCGTGAATCCTGCCCGAAATTTTTTGAGCAGACACCCGAAAATTACTGGAATAGCAAGACTGAATTGAGGTCGAAACCTCGACCAGGAACGAGGTCGAAGGAATCAAGCATTTTTCAAAAATGGGGATTAAAAACCCCAGATAAAAACCCTGGTCGAAGATCGACTAGGATCCTGGTCGAAAACCAGGTCGTGGATCCTAGTCGAAATCCTTCGACCAGGAAGCATAAGAATCAAAGAGTTCTTGAACAGGATCCAGGTCGAAATATTGACTAGAGTTCTAGTCGATAGGCTCAAGTCCAAGAATAAAAAAAAGGGGGTGAGTATTCGACCTAGATCCAGGTCAAAAGTTCGACTAGGATCCTGGTCGAATTCCAGGTCGTGGATCCTAGTCGAACTCCTTCGACCAGGATTGCAAGGCTGCCCCCTACTTCGACTAGATCCAGGTCGAAATTTCGACTAGGATTCTGGTCTAAAAAGGGCTGGAAATCTGAAAAATCCCCAAAAATAAGGATAAATCCCGGAAATTTAAGGATAAATCCCGGAAAATTAGGGAAAAATCCAAAAATTAAGGATAAATCCTAGAAATTAAGGATAAATCCCGGAAAATTAGGGAAAAATCCAGAGATTAAGGATAAATCCTAGAAGTTAAGGGAAAACTCCAGAAAATTAGGGGAAAATCCCGGAAGTAAGGGAAAAATTCCGGGAAATTAAGATAATTCCTGGATAAAAGGAACAATCATTGTAAACATGTAGGTCGCTCCACACTTTACGAATAAACTTAAGGGAATGTAAATCAATGTAGATTGGCCTCAAGGGGACCTAAAAGGATAAGGAATCAGTTTCCTACTATCTAGGACTCCAAAGTCCATTCTAATTATGAGACTTGCCCACCAAGTCTCCTATACCAAGTCCAATTCAAGGACTCTCAACATCTATATAAGGGGCCTCACCCCACAGATCAGAACTATGTTTTTTGACTTGATCCTTAGCAATCAGCAAGGTACGTAGGCATCTTGTTAAGGCAGATTGAGTCACGAAACACAAGAACAGTCAAAATCGAGCCTTGAAGCTCACGTTCTTTATTATTAGATACAGCAATCATATATATTAGTTTTAATCCATAACATACATTTAGATACTTATGTATCTGAGTCTATCCCCTATAAACCTTAAGAGGTATTTGAACTGCTAGTTAGCAAGAGTTATTTGAACTCTGAATGGGGTCAAGTCGTTTGACGAGATAATAGCAGTACATCTCTGGAGATGCCCAGCTAAGCGAATGTAATTGTGTGGTCGCAATTAGAGGAAAGGGTTATTCCTCGAAACATTCAACGAACAGGATCGAGACATGACCATTAACGTCTCAAAGCCGTAGATTGGCACCATAGCCTTTGACTTGTCGTCGTCTATGGAGTGTGGTTACACCCAACGGATAAAGATTCAAGGTGAAACATTCCATCTGTATCCAGTAGCCATCGAAGTAGAGGACTTAGGAGGGTTCAAACCCGGGAGGGTACCGACTCTGAAAAGCAAGTCATGATAAAATCGGGTATGCAATTTAATTATGGATTTGTGGGGGATTGTTAGAAAATGGAAAGTTTGAGGAATATTTTATATATGTTCTTGATATAATTTCTGGAAACTAACACTTGGAGGTTGTTCCTTGACATAAGGACTTAAACTTTCATATTTGGATCTAAGATATTTTCTTAGTGGAATCCATGAATATATTGAGACAAAGTTGCTTGTTTGAAATGGGTTATGGGGATTTTGTCCCACATTGATATTGTAAAAGAAAGATATTGAGTTTATATAGCATCTTGTGTTAGTGTTGTTTACAACTACTAGCATAAGTGGAATGCTTGTGTGGCCTAGTGCTAGTGGAAACTCTTATATTTTTCTTTTCTATTACAAGTTTAATTATTTATATTGATTATTTAATTATTAATATAAAATATATTGAGTAAAGATTATTTTAATCATACTCTGAATATATTTTGTAATATTAATATTAATTAATCAGGATATAATATAAATAATAAGGAAAACCCATTTTGTTTACTTTTTCTGTTTTGTTACTTGGTGTACCACATCGAGTAAAATAGAAGAAGAGCAACTTGAGATGCCTATATATTGAGAGCTATACTTGAGATTAAAATGACACAAGTCTCGGTGCCTACCTCACAAACATATATGAGTTGCATAGGTTTTTTGGGCAAACTGAGGTGCGAGTCGCCGTTGATCATTGTTGGTTTTGTGGCCAGATTGATCTGTTGCTGTTTTATCCTGGAAGCGATATTGCTGTATTCCATCACAGCTTAAGTGGGGGGCAATAATCTCTTTAAGAACAGTCAAGTCCTCTTGAAGGGTTTGGCGACTCAGCTGTTGTGTTCTTCTTCTTATCAGAATTTGGAAAGCGATAAGAGATAAGTTTTCTTTACTTTTTTGTCAATTACAGTCTTTATAGTTTGTTATTACCTTCGTATTTTATTTCGTTAGTTGGTTATTTGCCATGTTCTTGTTATTATATAAACTGCCCATTGTTGTTGTGTAGTTAGAATTATACCCAACAATAAGTCCCTAGTAGTACGGTTTAAAAGGGGACTCATCGTCCACTTACGAAACATTAAAACACCTCGAACTTTTATTAAAACGATTTCCCAATGATCATACTCCCTCAACTATATTTTATTGTTCGGATAATAAATATTATATACGTATTCCTTTATTATGGGAGTAGTATACTCCAACGTTGATTTATTTCAAACCCGATTAATCATTATAGATTATTAATTATGTAGACACAAACTAGTTGAGGAATATTATTTTAAATATTCTTTTAGAAAGTAAACTCATTCGAGGTTTAATTATTTATTGACTATTATTTAATTTATTATCATTTATTAAAGGGTTTATTATTGATTTAAAAATTATAGATCTTGATTTAAAACATACTTTCTGATTTCGGAATATCATTCGAATAATTTCAGATCTTCGATGAATATTATCCCGACTTATTAATATTTTAAATATAGTTTCAAGGAGAAACTTTTTCTCCTTATTGATTATCTGTTGACAACGGTCAACTCACATCCTTAGTACTTCCTACGAAACTTTCGGAAGTACATATATATATATATACAGTAAAGCTATGCCTATCAACAAGCAAAACGCTTGGAGGAACTTCGATGTGGTTCGAGTTCTCGAGATATGATAGGATTTCCTAAAGGACAAGGGAGGGGTAGAATCCAAGTACTTCGTGTATTGGATAGGCTACTGGTACGGTAGGAGACGGTACAATATGTACCTATGGACCTGCGAAGTGTGTGTATACCCGAAATGAGGACACATAGCCCGTATGCGGCAAGGGTGATACCCGAGAGATGACGGTTTCGTCCTTCTACTAGTAGAGAATGTTACTTTTATCGCAGTACGACTGATCATCGTATGCGGTGGCTCCAGTAAATGTCCAAATTCTTCCAATTGGAATTATGATGCACTACCGTAACCCAAGCCAAGGTGCTGGGATTACTATTAAGGTATTCGCAGGTTATTAAAAACCCCCCTTAATGAATTGTTTTCATAAAAGGTGTGTATCACCAAGGAAAACTATTTTCGAATAAAACATAAATATCATATATGATGTTATCATACAGTCATTTTTATACTATGCATTATTATGCTGGGCATTATAGCTCACACTTGTTTTCTTAAATTGACACAACACAACAGTGAATCAAGATGCCTGCCATGAGAACCACAGCCAGAAAACGGGTAGGAAATGGCCAGCTGTTCCGTAGATTGTTTGGTGCTATACCACAGGTAGTCAGGATAAGCTGGATTAGTTTTTAATTATTTATAGTTCGGCTTATTTATAAGTATGATTTATGTAAGGTAAGAAACCAGAAATGTATATTTGGCCGGCGGACTAGCCTTATCTAAAGGTCACTCCCCGGTAAGACTAATTACTTTTGGGTTGTAATAAAAATTCTCTAGTTATGATGGTTCGTTTCCAAGAAAATAACCTGTAAGTGTGTGTGTGAGAAGTGTGGGGTCATGAAGTGTGAGTATTTACATATTGTAGTGTGAGTTGTGTGAGTTTAGATGGCGTGGCTTCCGGGACTCCTGACCCCGGGTTTTGGGGCGCCACAATGAACATCTAGCATTTCTTTCCAGAAGATTTTCCAAGCTCAAGTTCAAGAAGAACTTTGGAGCAGCTAAGCCAAATAGAAACATGGTGGATAAATCAAAATTCAAGTGTTTCAAATGTGGCTTGGCAGGGTACTTTGCCAGTGAGTGTAGAAAGTCAGATTCCAGCAAGAAGAAGTTTGAACCTGTGGATTATAAACAGAAGTATTTTGAGTTGCTCAAACAAAAGGAAAGGGCTTTTATTACACAAGAAAATGACTGGGTAGCAGATGGTCTGGATGAGGATGAAGATGTCAGCTATGTCAATCTAGCCCTAATGGCCAAGTCTGATGAAACAGAGACAAGTTCTTCAAGTAATCAGGTAATCACCACTAACCTTGCACATTTATCTAAAGCTGAGTGTAATGATGCAATAAATGACATGTCTATAGAATTATATCATTTGCATGTTACACTTTAAGTCCCTCACTAAGGAAAATGTTATAATCAAAGAAAACAATTTGTTTTTAAGTGAGAGGAATAATGTGCTAGAGTCTCAGTTTATTGAATTTGAAAAATTGAGAATAGAATGTAAGATTGCTAAGGAGGAATTAACTGAGTCCTTGAAGAAAGAAGAAATTTTGAAGAAGTAGCTTGATCGTGAACACGAGGTGATCAAGGCATGGAAATCATCTAGAGATGTCCATGCTCAAATCACCAAAGTTCAAGGTACTGAGTCCTTCTGTGATGCAGCCTGGAAAAAGAGTAAAGAGAAGATGGAATCCAATTTAGTTGAAGGATTGCTAACAGATGTAGACTCGACGGATGATAAGAGTCATCTGTCGGATAATCAAAGAGGTTATCCGTCGAGTGATATAAATCCTCATCCATCGGCTGCGAGCAAATCTGTGAGTAAAGCCAAACTTGCCAAGTTAAATGAAAAATATGGATCAGTATCGAAAAACTTTATTTCAGGAGAATCAAGTCAAGTGAAGAAGGAGAAGAAAGTGAATGTTGGTCATCTGTCCATCAAGCAATTAAATGACAGACTAGAAAAGATTGAGGTTAAAACAGAGGCTAAAAAAACAATAGAAATGGGAAAGTAGGGATTAACAAATATAACAACTACACACCTGATAAGTATGCTCCTAGAAAAATCTGTGTTAAGTGTGGTAGTGTTAATCATCTGTCTGTTAATTGTAAACTTGTCATGCCTACTTCCATGACTGTACCACCTTCTTTTCCCAACATGAGTGTTATGCCTTCTATGCCTTTGAATGCCATGTCTACACAGAATATGAATGCACAATTTGCTAATATGCCATTTTCACCTAATCCTTATTATATTGCATTTAGTATGCCTCAAATGCCATTTAGCATGCCCTACTGGAATAAAATGTTTGCAAATAGCATGCCATTTCCTGTTAATCAAAATGTGAATGATAATTCTATTCTAATGAATGGTTTCAAAGGTCCAACTCAGATGACTAAGGATGAATATGATATTCCCAAGTCAAATGAGATCAAACCTAAGAAACAGAAGAAGAAAGCTAACAAGGCTGGACCCTAGGAAACTTGGGTACCAAAATCAACTTGATTTGGTTTTAATGTGTGCAGGGAAACAGAAAGAATCTGTGGTACTTGAATAGTGGTTGTTCAAGACACATGACTGGAGATTCTACCCTGCTCACAGAGTTCAAGGAGAGAGCTTGGCCCAAGTATTACTTTTGGAGATGATAGCAAGAGTTATACTGTGGGATATGGCTTGATTTCAAAAGACAATGTCATCATTGAGGAGGTTGCCTTAGTGGATGGTCTCAAGCACAATTTGTTGAGTATCAGCCAACTTTGTGATAAAGGCAATTCAGTAACCTTCAATAAAGAAGCATGTGTTGTGACAAACAAGAGGAGCAACAAAGTGGTTCTCACTGGAGTGAGAAAAGGGAATGTATACTTAGCTGACTTCAACTCATCAAATGCAGAATCAGTTACTTGTCTTCTCAGTAAAGCAGGTCAAGATAAAAGTTGGCTATGGCACAAGAAGCTATCCCATCTGAACTTTAAGACCATGAATGAGCTTGTAAAGAAAGAACTGGTTAGAGGTATTCCTCAAATGGATTTTTCTAAGGATGGACTGTGTGATGCTTGTCAAAAGGGAAAGCAAATCAAAGCATCAATTAGAAAGAAGCTTGATTCAACAATTGAAGAACCTTTGCAACTGATACACATGGATCTGTTTGGACCAGTCAATGTGTTGTCCATATCAAGGAAAATATTTTGCCTAGTAATTGTAGATGATTTCTCAAAGTTCTCTTGGATATATTTCCTAAAGTCTAAAGATGAGGCTAGTGAAATCATCATCAATCACATAAGGCAAGTCAACAATCATCCTGATTTCAAAGTTAGAAGAATCAGGAGTGACAATGGAACTGAGTTCAAGAATTCTGTCATGAGAGTATTGTGTGAAGAGAATGGGATTATGCATGAGTTTTCAGCAGCAAGAACTCCACAACAAAATGGAGTAGTAGAAAGAAAGAACAGATCACTTATTGAAGCTGCAAGGACAATGCTTGAAGAATTAAAGTTACCAACATACTTCTGGGCTGAAGCTGTAAATACTGCATGCTACACTCAGAATATTTCTTTGGTTAATCAAGCAAAATGCATGACTCCCTACCAATTGTTCAAGAACAAGAAGCCAACTCTAAATTTTCTTCATGTCTTTGGCTGCAAATGTTATATCTTGAGAAATCAAACTGATCAAAATGGGAAGTTTGATGCTAAAGCAGATGAAGGAATTTTTGTTGGATATGCTGTTGGTAAAGCATACAGAGTCTACAATCTGATAACCAACATTGTTATAGAATCAATACATGTTGTGTTTGATGATAAAAAGATTGAAGGACTGCAAGATGGAGATTACCATGAGAGCCTCAAATTTGACAATGTGGAGATGGTTAGTGATGATAGTGATGATGAAAGTGATCAAGAAACTAAAAATAAGGATAGTGCAGAAAAATCTACAATCAATGAAGCTAATAACTCAACATCCATCGAGTTACAGAATGCTTCATCCATCGATAGACAATTTGCATCATCCATCAGGAGACAATCAACTTCATCCGTCAGAACTGAAAATACACCATACGTCGGGTCATCAAAAGAAGCTGAAAGTCAGAATAGATTACTTACAGAAAGCTCCCCTTTCTCAAATCATAGATTCACAAACTCGGGGGGAGTTTCTAATAATCAAAACTCAATCTCACATCAAGACAACAATGAGGTCTCTTCATCTAGAGCTAATCTACCTTAACAAAGAAAATGGAAAAAGGATCACCCCTTTGAGCTCATCATTGGTGATGTATCTTCTAGAGTTCAAACAAGGAGAGCAACTCAAGAAGAATGTCTATATAGCAGTTTCCTATCTAAGGAAGAACCAAAGAAGGTAGAAGAAGCTTTGTTGGATCCTGATTGGATTTTAGCTATGCAGGATGAGCTAAACCAATTTGAAAGGAACAATGTTTGGAAGCTGGTACCCAAGCCTAAAGGAAAGAATCCAATAGACACCAAATGGGTATTCAGAAACAAGATGGATGAAAATGGCATAGTAGTCAGGAACAAAGCTAGATTGGTTGATAAGGGCTATTGTTAACAAGAATGAATAGATTTTGATGAAACCTTTGTTCCTGTTACAAGACTTGAAGCCATCAGAATTTTCATAGCATATACAGCTCATGCCAATTTCAAGGTCTATCAAATGGATGTCAAGAGTGCTTTTCTAAATGGAGATTTGGAGGAGGAAGTCTATGTCAGTCAGCCTCCTGGTTTTGAAGATCCAAATCTACCTGATCATGTATTATATCTTTTGAAAGCACTCTATGGATTGAAGCAAGCACCTAGAGCCTGATATGACACTTTGTCAAAGTTTCTTTTAGAGAATCACTTCACTAGAGGTACTGTAGACAAAACTTTATTCTTTAGAAATGTTAATGGCTCTAGTATACTTGTTCAAATTTATGTAAATGACATTATTTTTGGCTCTATAGATGAAAAACTTTGCAAAAAGTTTGCCAAATTGATGCAAAGTAAGTATAAAATGAGCATGATGGGAGAACTAACTTACTTTCTTGGTTTGTAAGTTAAGCAAGTTAGTGATGGAATATTCATTAGTCAAACTAAATACATCTATGATCTTTTAAAGAAGTTTGAACTAATGGATTGCACATCTACAAAAACTCCCATGGCCACTGCAACTAAACTTGAATTAAACACTACTGAAAAGTCTGTGGATATTTCAAGTTATAGAGGCATGGTTTGCTCACTTCTATACTTAACAGCTAGTAGGCCAGATATAATGTTTGCTACATGTCTTTATGCAAGATTTCAGGCTGATCCTAGAGAATCTCATTTAATTGCTATTAAGAGAATTTTCAGATATCTCAAAGGTACACCAAAACTTGGCATTTGGTACCCTAGAGATTCTGGTTTTGATCTAACTGGTTATTCAGATGCAGATTATGCAGGTTGTAGAATTGATAGAAAAAGTACAACAGGAACCTGTCAATTTCTAGGAAACAAGCTTGTGTCCTGGTTCAGTAAAAAGCAAAATTCAGTTTCTACTTCTACAGCAGAAGCTGAATATAGTGCTGCTGGAAGTTGCTGTGCACAGATTTTATGGATGAAAAACTAATTGTTAGACTATGGTCTGCAAGTGGAAAGAATTCCCATTTTCTGTGATAACACAAGTGCAATTGCCATCACTGAGAATCCAGTACAACATTCAAGAACAAAGCTCATATACATCAAGTAACACTTCATAAGGGAACATGTAATTAATGGTACTGTGGAACTACATTTTGTTCCAAGTGAAAAACAGCTTGCAGATATATTTACCAAGCCACTGGATGAATCCACCTTTTCAAGGTTGGTAAGTGAGTTAGGTATGCTTAATTATTCTTGAATCTTTTCAGATATTTTGCAAGTTGAGAAGCAGCCAGAAATTTAATTGATTTTTCAGTCTTGGATGAAATTTTGGCTAAGTCAAAACTTACATCCCGGCGGATGATCATTATCCATCGAGTTCGATCATCCGTCGATATACAATTTGTTAATAAAGTCAATTATTTTTCTGGAATATTTTATATCTCGACGGATAACTGATTTATCGTCATCCGTCGAATTGTCTCATTCCTAGCCGTTGATTTTCTGAACATTATCCATCGAGTATACTTACAGTTTGTAAGCATAACACGACAGATAAGTGATGGAATTTTTACATTTTATTTTTAAGCGGCTATTTTGGGCAATTTTTATTGGTCACTTTATTTTATTTTATTATTTTTGAAAGTTATTTTTGAGATAGTATAAAAGCAAAATTCATTTTCATTTTTTTCTTTTATCATTCTCAATTCAACTGCTCTAACTTCTTTCTTTCTCAAAAGCAATTAACCTCTCTCTCTGCAACTTTTACTCACTAACAATGGCACGAGTCATCAAAATCATGTCTCAAACTGGCTTTATCTATGAGAGGAACAATTTCACGGCTCTAGTGAATAATGGGATTCAAAAGTCTGGCGACTACCACAAAATGATGGATTTTGTGCAAGGCTGTAAGCTCAAATATGCCATGTTGGAGTCTCCCACTATTTACTGTGAGGTTGTGGAGGAAATATGGACGACTGTAGTGTACAACTCAACAGACAAGACCATCACTTTCACTATTAAAGGTAAGGAATTATGTGTTAATAGTGACATTGTTAAAGCATGCTTTAAGATTTCTGATAATACTGTCACTACTCCACACACAGACACTGATATTGTTAACATGTTAAACTCCATGGGTTATGCACTCACCATCTCTAAATTAAGTGAAATTAGGAGATTGGGTCTTAGGAAATAATGGAGTTATCTGTGTGATGTAGTTACTAAAGTATTTTCTGGTAAAATTAGCAACTTTGATTCTGTTAATATCTCCATGCTCAATATGCTCTACATGCTAGTAACTGATAAATACTTCAATTTTAGTGATCTAGTCTTGTTTGAGTTGGGGTTTAAGTTAGGGGAGCTTAATAAGAGGGGTAAGAATGTTTATTATGCTAGATTTTTCATGATGCTTGCTAACCACCTCTCTAAGGATATTGTGCTTGAGAACCCAACCAACAAGTTAGATTGTTGGGTTCAAGAAAGAAGAATTATTGCAGATCGCAATAGAGCAGATCACCACAAAGACACGCCACTCTTCTACTTTCCAGTAATGGAGGCACCTCAGGTAAGTGAGGTAATTTCAACTGTCTCTACTCTTCCAATCTCAACCATATCTTTGCCTTCTAGTGTAGCAGTGGCATATGTGTCAATGACCAGACAGATGCCTACCCAAGCTACCAACACCAAAGTTTCAAAACCAAAGACAAAGAAAGCCCCCTCTGGTGTCTCTCAAAAGATGCCCGTTGTAAAATCCACTAAACACAAAGAGGGGACTGTGAAGGTGGGAAAGACAGGTGAGGGACAGGGTAAAAATCAAAGAAGCCCTAAGGATAAGGATTGTGAGCATAGTGTACCCAAACCAAGCCACACCACAGTTTCCCAACAAACTGTGATTATTAATAAGGATAAAAGCTTATTTCTAGTTTCATCCTCTCAAATGGATGTAACTATTGAAACAAGCTCTCAACCAGGAGCACAAAATAAAAGGGGTAGGGACACAAGTTCACCATAAACCTACACAAGAAAGAAGAAATCTAAAACCCTTGGGGATGCACAGGGTACACACACAGTGCAAACTGGAGCTAAAGACCCAGTCACTGCACCATCTCAAAGTCAAATTGATGTGGCTCCAACAAATGTGGAGTCACAGCCAAAATCTATACAAATTGAAACACCTCAAACACCAAATTCTCCCACACAATCTTTGGATGTTGACTTGATTCAAACATCACAATCATATTCTCAATCTTTAACTCTGTTAGAGAAGCCAAAATCCATGCAAGTGAGCATCATCTTCTAGATGATTTGTTGGCTCACTTGCCATTTCTTTCTGAGACTGTTGAGACATCTGTGCCAAAATTTTCAGCAATCTGCACAGAGTCCACAATAGTTTCCACTCCAAACTCATTCATTTCTACTCACTCGATGGATATTGTTCATCCGTCGAGTAGTGATTGTATCCCGACGGATGTGCCTAACAGCAGTCATCCGTCGGATAGTCAAATTACTACCCCGATGAATATTTCTCATCCGACGGGTATCTCTGCACAACTCCAAAGTTCAACTATAGTTATAATTGCAGATGACTGAGTAATTATGCAATCACTATTAGGATTTAGGGAAGATAGTGACATGAGTGAGAGTCTGGGTTACTCCCAGGAAAAAGGAGAGAAAAAGGGTGATCCAATACAGTGTCCATTTCTTCAGGACTGGCAAAAGTGAGTGTGAGGAGTCCCACCTTAGATGGTGAAGGTGCGGGTGTGAGGGTGGGGAGCCAAGGTGAGACCTTGATGCAAGAAAAGAGAGATAATGAGAGAAATGCAAGTACAGGAGACATAAGGGTGGATGTCATTGTAAGTGAGTCAATGAATATCCAGGATGCAGACAAGAAGGGACTATCTCAGCAAACTCAAGCTGTTATAGATTCTACCTCCTTAGATGCTGAGATATTTACTCATCCTGTTCCAGCATATCAACTTCTACCTGGACAGGGCAATGATAATGCAGAAAGGATGTTAAACTTGGTGTACACCACACAGTCCATGCAAAGAGCTAAGGATGCCATCATAGCTTTGCCTTCAACAACTTGTGATGTTGATTATGAGACTAGTGGTTCAGAAAAATTCTTTGGAGGTGAGGGTGGAGATAGTGAAGAAGAGCCATTGGACATAGGGGGAGAAGTAGGCCCTAGTTCAAGATCAGGCATGCCATCTTGGGCATTTTCAAAGCAGTGTGATGAACACTATTTCAAGATAACACTCATCCAACTTATCAGCCAAATACAGTCTGCACTTCAATCATCCACAAATGCTAGCACCAAGAAGCTTCTGCAAGCACATCTTGTATCTCTACAACTACAGCAAATATCAGGCTACCAACAAAGTCAAAATGTCTCCCTCATCAAAAATGAAGTTGAACAACTTAAGAAAGACATGTTTGACAAGTTGGAAGCTAGACTTCCAGAGACAACAATGACAGACATCAAAAGACAGCTCAGGAAAAACTCTGATCTTGCAACCAAGGTGGATTCCTTGGACAAAAGAATGGTTGCTATGAAAGCTTCTCTTACAGCCATCCATCTACACCAAGCATAACAAATAGACTTGCTTCAGAAACTGGTGGCTGCAAAGACCTCCTCCTCTACTCAGCTTGATGATAACAAAAAGGGGGAGAAAGAGAGTTCTAGGAGTGAGGGGGAGCAAAAAGTGCTCAACATTCAAGTGAGTAAAGCAATGGTGCCAACAATTGCTTTCACAAATCCACCAGCTAAAGATAGCATTGATCTAATTAATGAAGCAGCATCCACTTTGAGAGCAGCTGAGAAGAAGCAGTTTAGCACAATAAACTGGGAAAAATTGATGAGGATATTCAAAAGAAGTTTGGTCTAGCAAAGAAGCCAGAAAAATCAGTCATTCATCACTCTCAAGTCAGGCAAATTTCTGTGAATGATATGAGCATGAACTATCTGGAAAAAGGCCAGACATCCTGCATCAAATCCCCAAAGGCAGATCTAATCATGAAGCCAAAGGTGAAATACCCAAAATCTTCACTAAAGAACCCTTTGGACATAGTGTATGAGACACCAAAGCCTGATGAGAAGAAACTGTTGTCAAGATCTATTACATTCTACAAGGATCCGGCTGATTCAGCATTGAAAAGGAGAATTGCCAAAGTTTTCAGAAATGGTAAGGAAATTTGTGTGGTGGTTGGACACCCTCAATTTGCTGAAGTAAAAAGGGAAGAAAAGGAAAGATTGAAGCAAGAAAAGAAGCAAGTTGCTCTAGATGCTAAAAAGCTCAAACAAAAGAAGGAGCAAGCTGCTATCTTGGCCAAGTTGCAAGCTGTGAAACCTACACAACAAATTCCTGAACAACCATCTAAAACCATTGGATATAAGGATCTGAAAATGCAAGAAGAATCACAGCATAAAAGAAGGTTTAGATACAAACTTCACTCCAAGAGAAACGTGAACTTTGATGAAGAAGGATTGGAAGATCAGTTTCCCAAGAAGTCTACTTCTACAACAATTCAAACATCCATGCCCTATGTGGCACATGAAGAATTCAAGATAGATCCATCCAAGAATTTCCATGGTGAACCTATCATTCCAAAGGATGAGCCAATAGACTGGGATAGTCTACCAATTCCTGAACTCAATCTACCTCATTTTATGAAGCCAAAGAAGACAAAGACCAGAGTAGTCAAGAAAGTGAAGCCCTCAACTCTCATATCCAAGTCCCTCACCAAAGCTCAAACCAAGGTCAACAAGGGAGATATCATGTACATCTGTGACATCAAGGAATTCTCTGATCTAAACCTCTATCTAGATGAACTGGAAGAAGTTAGAGGTATTGATGCTTACAAGAATCTACCTGAAAGGTTAGTATTCAAGTACAAGGGAGGAAAAGAGATACCATGGCCACTTCACAGGATTTTTCAAGAGAGCCAATTTGTACTGATAAAAGTTTATTCATCCTTTAAAAAGAACTTTGGATTAAATGTGACAGCTAGAAGATTAGTTTTAAAGAAGATTGAAGAACTGAGGAGTATTAGAGCTAAAGATGCACTCCCAAAGACTTTAACTATTCCTTACACAGGGAGTAGAGTGCATCTAAGGCCCTACTGGCTAATGGAATTCATGGATGATAAGGGAGTTAGAAGATTCTTCAGATTAGAAGACTAGTTGAGCATCTCTAGTAATGAGACTCTTCTGAAAATGCAAGGAATGCTAGATCTCTCAGAATCTGATGAACTTAAATTCCACAGACAGATCCAAAATCAAATAGAAGAAAACAACAGGAGGCTTAGGAAGAAATCCAGAAAATCATGGAAATAGATCATTTTGCTCAGACTAGAGGAACACCTTGAAAATGATTGTGAGCAAATCTTTGAACACTTTGTCTTGTAAATTTTTCAGTAAATAATGCAGCACTTTTTAGTTTTATCTACTACCTTTTTAAATCTGTATTTTTAGAGTATTTTATCATCAAGTTTCTCTTAATTTATGGCTACAATTCTAGTAGACATAAATTGGGGGAGATTGTTGGGAATATGTTGTGAACTTGATGATTACATTAACAAAACACCTTAGTAGATTCAACTTAGTGAAAAATGTAGCACTCGACGGATGATCAAATATAGTCCCGACGGATGATGATTTGACATCCATCGAGTGAGTAGCTTATGTAACAATAAGTCATATAGCACATTTCTGCAAACACCTTTGTATAGATTCTGTAGTAGTATAAAAGTCATGTTGACTTTAACTAGATATGCAAAATAGGTTAATTAATTGTAAATATAAGATGTCTTGTAATTCTGCATAAATGAAATGAAGTCAAGTGTCAAATAGCTACCTGACGGATGATCAACAAAGCTACCCGAAGGATGATCAACAAGGCAACCCGATGGATTATAATCATGTACCCGACGGATGATCAATTCAAACATCTGTTTACAGTGACAACACAGTCACATGCGTCGAGTGTTTGCAAAAGGAATGTGGCAGCCTATTCAGCTGGGTTTTTGAGAACAAAGAAGTATTACCATTTCCATGCTATTATGAAGATATTCAAAGATACTAAAATAGAGTAGTGAAGCAGCATTGTATTAGACTTGATAGGTTTTGTTTTATTATCTTTTCTTATTACTATATAATCTTGGTGATATAAAAACCAAGAGTAGCAAGTAGAACAACAAGAAGACTAAGCAAATACATTCTCAGAGAAACAATTGTAAGCTGTATCCTGTAGCATTTCTCTGTAAGTTTAGTTGTTCATGTTTGTAAGCAGCTGTGAGCTATTCAAGCTTCACAAGGTTCTCTTGATATATATATATATATATATATTTCTGGTGGATACATTCAAATCCACCAGAAAGTTTTTAAAGATTTGTGTTTTTATTACTTGTGTTTTGATTTATCTAACTCTTCATTCCGCACCTTGCAAATCAAACACTTATATATTATTAAGTTAGAACCATTTTTCATTAATCTCAAAAAAAGTAGCCAGAATTACATTCAACCCCCCCTTCTTTAATTCTTGTCATTGTTAGGGACTAACAATTACGAATTTCTCTCGTCTCAAAATGAACGCTTAAAACTTGATATGAATAATAAGGAGGAAATTATTCAAAAATTAGAATTCGAAAATATATCATTAATATTTCAAGCGGAATAGATGGAAAACAAGAAGGTTCAATTATCCAAGAGCACTAATGATCTCCACATAGAGATTTTGAACTTGAAAATTCAAAATGAATCATTGATTCATAAGAATGAAACAAGTAGTGAAAGGATAAAAGAACAAGAAGAATCCTTAACGGGCGATGTTGAACAAGAGCGTAATGAAGCGTTTAAAATGAAAGAGCTTGACTACCAATTGATCTTATCTCAAAAAGATTTCGAATTTACTCAACTAAGGAATAAATACGAAACTGAATCCAAGAAATGAGAAAGCCTTATCTCAGAACTTGAATCAGTTATATTGGATAGACAAATACTTGAAATAGAAAATCGCAAGCTCTTAGTTTAAATCGAGCATCAAGATATTCAATTACGTAATAAGATAAATATCTTGTTAGCGGAAAAGGAGAATATTGAGAAAACCGTTAAACAATTCACTAAGAATAAAGCTATAATAGATCGTATGGTATTTAACTCTAAGAAATCATTTAATCGGGAAGGATTGGGATATAATTCGAAATCTTCACCTAAGAGTGAGTTTCAAACCCCTAAAACCTCGATAAATACAACTCCTAAGTCATCTTCTACTACGTGTTCTTATTGTAATAAGGATGGACATATTAATCTTTATTGCAAAGCTAAAGAAGGTGAACGTAAGGGGAAGTATAAGTGGATTCCTAAAAGTGAACTTATAAAGAAAAGAAATGAAACAAAGGTTGTTCAAAATAAAAGACAAATGGTCAAAAATGACAAGAGACAACCAAAGTTTTATTATCATCAAAAATCTAATGTTTATCAATGTAGGAATGCTAAAAATCAAATTAATGAAAGCACTAATAAGGGACGATTTTTGAACACTCCTAAACAAGGTTATAAGACTCGAAATCCAAGAGGTTATGATCATACTCGCAACTTGAATGTTAACTCTATGCTTAGAAATATGAGTCATTTGCATGTTAGATCGAGTCATAATAATTATGTGCCTAATGTCTATCCTCGTTCTAATTATTATAATTTGAGTCATCATGCTTATGTTAGTGATAAAAGTTTGAATCAAATTGCATATCCTAGGTTCGAAAATGATCATGCCTATCCTAAAAATATGTCTTATGCTCCTCGTAGAAATGCTTATCATGTTTCTAATATGAATCAAGCATCTAGAAATCTATTTGGTGTTAATAATGATTATTCTATGCCTAGATTTCTATATGCAAACTCTAGTATACCATATGATGCACTAACACCCAGACCCTCGAGAAAGAAGGATACCAATAGGTTTAATTGATCATTTGTATAGATGTGCCTTGCTGCTAAGAAAGATATGTGGTATCTTGATAGTGGTTGTTCACGATACATGACAGATAATAAATCCCTTTTGAACAACATTAGAAAAGTTACCGTAGGATTGTCATATTTGGTGATAATAGCAAAGGTGACATCATTGGTATTGGTGATCTTGGCAATGAAAACTTTAAAATATGTGACATATAATTAGTCACAGGATTAAAGTATAATATGTTGTCAATTAGCCAACTTTGTGATAATGGATGCAAGGTTACATTTTATCCAACTCATTGTTCCGTCTTTGATAATAATGGAAGACTGGTTATAATATGTCCAAGAGATAATAATGTATACGCTTGTAACATTAACAATTACGAAAATGTGTGTTTAGTTACCACAAATGAGGATCCTTGGTTATGGCACCGAAGGATGGGTCATATTAATATGAAACTCATTAAGAACATTTGTTCGAATGAACATGTTCACGGTTTACCAAACTCAATTTCGTAAAAGATCATATATGTGAAGCATGTGAAATTGGCAAACAAATTAAAGCATCTCATAAAGCCAAATTCATGGTTTCTACGACTAGACCACTCAAGCTTCTACATATGGATCTTATAGGACCCATTCTCGTACAAAGTTTGGGAGGATGTTAGTACACTCTAGTAGTGGTCGATGACTTCCCACGTTATACGTGGACGGAATTCCTAAAAACAAAAAGTGATGCACTTGAATCGTTTATTGCTCTTTGCAAAAGGATACAAACTCAACAAGAAACCGTCTATCGTCTATATAAGGACGGATCATGGAAAAGAGTTTCAAAATTCCGAGTTTGTACACTTTTGTGAAACTAGTGGTATTACTCACAACTTTTCTCCTCCTTATACACCTCAATCAAATGGTGTAGTTGAAAGGAAGAATGGAACGTTGCAAGAAATGGCAAATACAATGTTGAATGAATATCAGAGACCTAAATATTTTTGGGCCGAAGCGATGTCAACATCTTGCTATATTCTTAATAGAGTACTACTATGACCTATCAAAATGAAGACTCCATATGAGCTTTATTTTAATAAAACACCCAAGATAAGTTACTTCAAAGTTTTTGGAAGTAAGTGCTTTATTTTGAATACAAAAGATTATTTAACGAAATTCGACTCAAAATCTAGTGAGGGTGTATTTCTTAGATATTCAAATACAAGCAAAGCTTATCGGGTATTCAATCTTAGAACTTTGATGGTGGAAGAATCGTTAAATGTAGTTTTCGATGAATCTAAACCACATTCGAAGTATAAAGATTTGGTCGAAGAGGATAATGATCCAAAAGTTGATTGTCAAGATAATGTAGAAAATACCATTAGACAAATTGATGCTTTTAATCATGGAACAATTGCTCCTAATAATCCTCTCGAAGTAGTTGAAGTCGATAATGGACTACCTCCGGATATACCTTGGGTTAGAAGTCATCCTATCGAAAATATTATGGGAGACCTAACTAGAGTAGTTCAAACTCGATCTCAAGTACAGAATATTGCTAGTCACTTAGCATTTCTATCACAAATAGAACCTAAAATAGCTAAAGAAGCTTTACTCGACGAGGATTGGATTCTTGCGATGCAAGATGAATTAAATCAATTCACTCGTAATAATGTTTGGGAACTAGTTCCGCCTCCGCCCAATACTTCCACGACTGGAACTAAATGGGTCTTTCAAAATAAATTAGACGAAAGCGGAACTGTGGTAAGAAATAAAGCTAGACTAGTAGCTCAAGGTTATACACAAATGAAAGGAATAGACTATGATGAAACTTATGCTCCCGTAGCTAGACTCGAAGCAATTCATATATTTTTAGCATTTGCGTGTCATAATGGATTCAAGGTTTATCAAATGGATGTTAAATCAGCTTTCCTAAATGGTGTCTTAGAAGAAGAAGTCTATGTAAGACAACCTCCGGGATTTGATGATTTAACACATCCGAAATATGTGTATAAACTTTATAAAGCCTAATACGGACTAAAACAAGCTCCGAGAGCTTGGTACGAGCATTTAAGCAAATTCCTAGTGAATAGTGGATTCAAAATGGGAATAGCCGATACGACTCTATTTACGAAGTTTGAAGGTGAAGATATTTTGCTCATTCAAATTTACGTAGATGATATTATTTTTGGGTTAACCAAAGAATCACTATGTAACAAATTCTTGGAAATAATGAGTAAAGAATTCGAAATGAGCATGATGGGAGAACTAAATTTCTTCTTAGGGTTGCAAATTAAGCAATCGGATGAAGGCATTTATATATCTCAATCTAAGTATTGCAAGGAAATGCTTAAGAAATTTGAGATGGAGAATGCTAAACCACTTAGTACTCCTATGTCTCCTTCGGAGAAATTAATTACAGACGAGACCGGTAAATCGGTAGAAAACAAGAAATATTGTGGTATGATAGGCAGTTTATTATATATCACTGCTAGTAGACCGGATATTCAATATAGCGTTTGTAAATGTGCACAATTTCAAGTGGATCCAAAAGAATCTCACTTATATGCGGTTAAACGGAGTTTTAGATATCTTGAGGAGACCACTGAACTCGGACTTTGGTATCCTAAAGGATTACCATTGGACCTAGTGTGTTTTTCTGACTCGGATTATGCGGGTCATTTAATCGATAGAAAAAGCACTAGCGGTACTTGTCAGTTCCTCGGTGGATGCCTAGTTTCTTGGTTTTCAAAGAAACAAAATTTTGTATCCATGTCTGCCGCGGAAGCTGAATATATAGCGGCCGCAAAATGTTGTGCTCAAATATTATGGATGAAGCAAACATTAGCCGACTATATGATTAAATTTGATGCGGTATCAATTTTGTGTGATAATACGAGTGCAATAAATTTAAGTAAAAATCTGGTGTCGCACTCTCGTACAAAACACATTGATATACGACATCACTTCTTACGTGATCATGTCAATAAGGGTGATATTTTAATGGATCATGTTGATACCGAAAATAATATTGCCGATATATTCACGAAGCATTTGCATTCCGAAAGATTCACTAACCTGTGATTGCTCTTAGGAATGTTAAAATGCAAATCTTAATTAAATATAGAAATATTCTATATTTAGTTAGACTTACATTTTGAAAGTATACGTAATTTAATTTTTGGCCAAATCAATTAAGCATATTGTATGAGCGGATTTTTGGTTGTCCAAAGTTCAGATTTCTCTGCAATATATTTAATTAACGTAAATATTATTTTTAATATTTATGATTTTCCTAAAAACCATCTTGAATATATTTTAAGATGAAAGGATAAATTTAAATGGTTCTATTTTGCATGGCCTTGGAATATCGAATATTTCAAAACCCGAGGCAAAATATTAGAGTTATTTAAATTTAATCAAGTTTTTCAAATATTATTATTTGAAAAATAATATAATGCTATTTATGACATCTACACATTTTAAACATTGCAAGTATCGTAATATTAATATAAAAATGTGGAAAATGCATAAAAATGCAAGGATCATATTTTTATGTCCAAAAATAATAGTTCTAAAATGTTATATCATTTTTTAAATTTAAAATGATATATTTAGAAATATTTGGACTAAAAATAATTTGGTTTTGATTTTAGATAAAATTCAAAGAATTCAAAATTAAATCCAGAAAATTGTAATTTTATTTTTGTGATTTAAGGAAATAATTTCTGAATATATATTGAATTTATTTAAAATAAATAAAACTGATTTTATGATTTAACTTTTCATTTTCCTAATTTTAGGAATATAAAAGTAAAAATCAATTAATCTGGTTCGTTGATTTGAAAAGGCGGATGAATCTGAACCATCTAAATCAGGGAGTACATATCATTTTGTGTGTGCGTGTTTTCAGCCGTGTACGGACGTGTCTCTCTCTCTCACACGCGTCTCTCGTCTCTCTCTCTCTCTCTCTCGCCGCTCTCTATATCTATCTAAAACCTAACTGACGATTGCTCTTTTTCGATCAAAACACTCAACCTCGATGAAAATCGATCTCATATTCGTGATTATCTCCTCAAAACACATCGATACACACCCATATAGCATGATTCCGTTTCCTAAATCTCAAACCCTCGAAACCCTAGCTCTTAGATTGGTTTCAATTCGACTCTGTTTCGTTGTTGTTTCATGCAATTCATGCTCTTCTCGTGTTGGTTTATTGGTTATCTTTCTCATTTCAGAAAAGTCCCTTGATTAGCTTTCAAAAATTTGATAATTTTATTTATTTTAGAGTTTCATTCACTTGAATCTCTATATTGTTAAAATTTCAGCGCCTCATGCTTTTATTCTGCCATACTAATTTGTGTTGCAGATTTCTTGTTATTGGAGTTACATCTACCTTGGGGTGTTTGTGTGTTTTGTGGATCAATTCGTGTTCTTCACATACGGTTACATCTATGCCTTATCTTGATTACAACTTTAAAGCATATATGATATGAATGATTATGTTGATTGATGTAGTAGTATGTATGTGTATGTATATAGTTTGATTAACTGGAGATATTCATTTTAGGACCATATGATAGTCATTGTAAGTGTGCTTGATGGATACGCCTTGGTTGCTTGAATTATGTGCTTACAATTATGGTTGGTTTGCTATCTAGTGTTTATGTGAGCTTTGTATGCTTGATCAATTGTGTATCTTACTTATGCTTCCTTAGTTGTAAAATTGGAATTGCCCTGCATCTCTGATTGTTGTGCTTATTATGGTGTGAGTCATTTAAGTTAGAGCTTTTTGCATGTTTGCCTTCATTTAACTCTAGCTTTAACCTGAGCATATAGAGTTATTGTTATTTGTGTGGCTAAAATAGACTTGAGAAATGTATTTAATTCTTAGACTCTCAAATTTTGAGAAATTTATTCTTGAATTAAAAACTAAAGTCTGACAGTTTTAATATGTGATTAAGTGCTTTGTGTGAGTTATTTGTTTAAGGTGCTCTATTTGTGTCATCCTGTTTAATGTATCTCACTTATGCATTGAACACACACACATGTGCACTTGGAACCTAACTGTCTTATGTGTTATCTGATTATCTTGAAACTTTTGTTGCATTAAGTCTAAGCAGTTAGTTGCATCTCACTAGGCATATTAACACTTTTTCATGTGCACTTAGTTATTTTTGGTATTTACTTAATGTGCTGCACTTATTATGGAGCTTTGTGCAGTTTGATATTTGTTTACATTTGTGTGGTTGATATTTATGCAATGGATATATATGCAGTGTATTAGTTGTAAGATGTGCATGCTTATGAGCTGTTGATTTCTTTTGATACTAAGCCATGCCTATTCTGCAACTTGAAATGACCTTCTTTGCATTAATAGTATTTGTTTTATACAAATATCTACTCTCTGATGCATGCTATCAACTTTGTATTAAATGTGTTCACTGTTTCCCTAAATGGTATTATCCTTTCCTACCTTGTTTGTATGATGGTATCTGGTTTTGGCATTATTGTAAATGATGATACTCAGCTTGTTGGATCTTGACAGATTGATGTGTGATAGTACTTCCTGAAATTCTGTGTACTTACCTATATTGTGTTATCCTTTAACTGTCAATCCTAGGTTACTTTTTACTGTGTTCTACTGTCTGTCACTGTTCATGTACTGATTTTATGTGTTGTGTTTGGCTATTTAAGAGAGTGTTTATTGTTATGTTAACTGCATATCTCCTGTATTCATTTCTCTTTGCTAGTTATAAATACACACCCCTTGCACACCATGACCAAAACACCAGTTGACACCACTCTCAATTTGTTCAGTTCTCCTTCTTCTTTGCATGTTGAGTCTTTGCCTGAGGGCACCCTTGCTGCTAGGTCTAGGAGAGCTAAGAAAGCCAAAATGACCACTTATAACCAAAAAAAAAAATTTTAAGGCAAGGATCTTAACTGGTAGAGTTGCCATTTTGGATAGAGAGTCTGAGTTGTTTCACTTGTTTTTTGTTGCTAAGTGGGAACCCTTGTTGTTTTACCCTACTAGGAGAGTCTTAACAGAACTTGTCACTGAGTTCTATGGTAACATGAGGTCGGGGTATGGGTAAAACAGAGTTTGTTTTCTTACTTCCAAAATTGATGGCAAATCTGTTGTCATTGATTATACTAAGTTGGAAAAATTCTCAAACTTGATTCTTCCATCTTGAGCTTGCCACCAGTTGATGTCTCTTCCACATTCACCTTCAACAATGATGAACTTGATAAGTTCCTCACTGTTTTCTGTGGGAAAAAAGTCCCTAAAAATGTTTTTCAAAAAGATAAGGGTATAACCTATGAGCACTTTACTCCTTTTTATCAAGTCCTTGCTGAAATTATCAAAAATTATTTTTATCCTTCAAACACAAACAAGTTTGTGAACTTTGTAGAGCTTAAAATCATATACAAACTTGCTTCAAAATCTGTTGATTTTAACTTGCCTTATGTGATCTTGACAAAAATGATTTTTGCTGCTCAACATGGTTATATGCCTTATGGTCTTCTTCTCACTCATGTGTTTGAGTACTTCCACTGTGACTTGCTTGCTCACCCCCATTTCTATGTGAACCCTAGCATTTCTGATAAGACTCCTAGGACTGTCTTGCCTTTACCTGAAAATGCCATGTCTCCTTCTGTTAGTATTCAGTTTGGTTATTTGCCTCCTGTTCCTTTGTTTTCTGAGTTTGTGCCTGCTAAGACTTCTGTGAATGCCATGCCTATTGTGATTGATGATGATGTGCCTGCTCTTGTGCCTGCTCATATGTCTGTTTCTATGCATGTCTTGCATGTTTCCTTGCATGATTTGTCTGCTCCAGTTTGTGCTTTGCCTGCTCCTTCTTATGTGAATGTTTTGCCTGTTGTTACTGTTGTTCCTCCAAGTGTTGTCCCCACTTCCAGTCCTACTCATGCCCAGCTAGTTGCATATTTTAATGTACTAGTTAAGCTTTCTGGAAAATGTGAAGAAAATGACATAAATTACAAGGACTTAAAACTCAAATATGATCTTTTAAATGAAATTTTACTGAGTTGTTTGTGGCGCCCTCCAAACCCGGGTTAGAAGTTTGGGGTCCACACACACACCTTATTTATAACCTGCTTATAACAATAATAAAGATAATAATAATATGCAGTGACCCTACTTACCAACTACCATGGACCGCAACAAGTTAAAGTATGTACACAAGCCACACACACACACTTATATTATAAATATCCAAATCCCGACTATTCAAACTTAGAACTGAACATTAAACATTATTACAACTTTTACAAACTTAAACAATCTCAAAAGCTGTCAGCTAGCTTAACTCGATCAACCTGGACCCCTAGCTCTTGCACTGGATTGGGGACCCTCACTACCAACTGGTTACTTCTTAACTGGAAAAGAACATAAACAACATCGCACAAATGAGCTAACTAGCTCAGCAAGTCACAAAGACAAGACTAAGAATAATGATCATCAAGTGAAAAGGGTTAAAGTATCAAGTGAACAATGAGTAATGATCTAGAATTGGATATTATATTTTTATTTTAAAAACCAAGGTTAGGCTGCTGATCAGTGACGCACTAACCCCGAGCAAGGCATACAGCTATGCTCTAATTACTGGATCCAAGGCACACATTGGCCTAACTTGACCAACAATCTGGTCTGACTACGAATCTGGTCCATAATTTTATAAAACAATCCAATTCTAACATATTAACAGAATAAATAATGTAAAGCAGTAAACAAAATCATAAGCAATATTGGATGCCCAATAATGAGATGGTTCCAATTTTCACAAATGAAATATGGCTATCAAATGGTGAAAGAAATGGATAACAAAAGAATCAAAGTTCCAAGGTTATATAGATTTGGTCTTTCAGAGCGTAAGGTACAAGGGTTTGAATATGTAAGCAATCTGATTCAGTTTTTGGTATTTAGTTTGCATGTATTTGTGGAGTAGTATCGTATATCTGTGGTTCGTATTCGGGGATTTAACAATCAATGGTTTAGAAAGATTAAGGTTTACGGCTCAAAGATCAATAGCTGGAATCAAGTTTTAGGGTTCAGTGCTTCAAAGCACTTGCAATATAAGACAATCAATAAACTACAATATATCTCGAGAAAGTTCAGAACACTTTCTTTGTACTAGCTTGCTATACTTCACCAATTTCGAATCACAATCTATTACTCCTTGACTATCTGTTTCCCTTTCCTATGCCTTGCCTCTTCTGCTCACATAACATAAGTATCTATCAATACTCAACTCATACAATTCTATTCGGTATACACTTCTATCTACCCTTCGTTTTACCCAAATCCGACTAACGGATTGAAAGTTACGTTAAAAACAAGTAAACACTGAACATATAGACCGACAGTCAAACAACAAGTCACATATAACACGTAACACGTCAAACAATCAATGACATTACATTTATAAAGAAGTCTTAGGTCATAAACAGGCTTTCGGGGATTTAATATGATTCTTAAAACATTTTTCGGAATTAAAACGGGTCGTTGGATCAATTTTAAAGCAATAAACAGGGTTCGATTGGCCACATTTGGCTTCAAAATAATTTTCTAATAATTATCGAGCCTTGAAAACAATTTAAAATAATATTTTAAAGCTCGAAACTATTTTTCGGAATGTTTAAATCATAAATAAATAATTAAATCTAATTAAATAATTAATTAAAATCAATTAATAATTAATTAAATCAATTAATTAATTTTTGAATTAATTGACCAATTAACTAATTAATTCAGATTTATTTTTAAATTAAAAATAATTTTTGGAATTAAAATAATAATGTTTGGAATTTTCAGAAATTAAAAACGAATTTTTATAATTAAAATAAATAGAAAATATAAATTTTAAATAATTTATAAACAGGAATCCTAAATTTGCAAGTTCTGGAAATCTGGGGGACCAAACTGTATCGTTTTTAAAACTACAGGGGCCTGTTTGCAATTTTGCCAGCCCCGCCGTCGACTTCGCCGGAGTGTGGCCGGAGAACACGATCCCGGCCACCTCAGGCCACCAAACTCTCCAGAATTAAAGCACAGACCACCAGGAACTTATACCAGTAATCAAAACACATAACCTATTTCAGAATTGGCCGGAAAATGCTCAAGAAACTCGCCGGTTTCCGGCGAGCTCGACAAAAACTTTAAAATACAACTCCCTTCGAACCAGGGATCGTCTGTTAACGAGCTATATACCGATCGATTACAAATTTCACGAGGAACAAAACCCACCCATCTAGAACATCTAATAACCCCTGGAACAAAAAGCCCTAAATATCAATTAAGAACATTCATACGGGTTATAAACCCTAATTTCAAAATTTGAAAATCAAACTCAATTTTGAACATGTTATTGAACTCCAAATCAATCATATGACATATCAAAATCACCAGGAAAACAAGCTCTACAACATGCAAGCATCAAATCATTCAAACAATCATCCGTACAGAAATTCATATTTTTAATCAAAATAATTTGAAAAAAAAAAATATAAATGAAACTTTGATTATGCAGTTCTGAAACTTGTTTAATCTGATAGTACTCTTCAAACCCTTCGTTTTGATTACCAGAGCTTTCCAAACGGATTTCAATAACACCTTCGATTTGCAGTTTAATTCTTGAAAGGTTATATGAATATAAGTATTTTCTCTGTAAATTCTTTAATTACTGTTTGCAAATGATTTTCGGTATGAAATAAAATACGGTAAAGGTTATTTATAATTACGGAAAATTAGTATCTCGTTGGATCATTCCGGATATAAAATAGTACGTTTATTTATAAAAATAGATCCAAACGGTACCGGTTTTCGGGATAATTATCCAAATCAGTACAATTTGTACTGCGGTATTGGTCTCAGCGCCTGGTTACATGTATTACGAGGTGATAATTATAATAGTTTAATGAAAAGATCTCGTTTATCAAAAATACGAGTTTTATTGATTTACCGAAACGAATAATGTATCGAAAATATTGCGCCGGGACCCGCACTGGACAAACCGTATGTCGGATCGAAAAAGTCGAAACATGGAAAATGCTCGGAATATTGCAATTAGGTTAGGAAGGAGTTCTCAGAAGAGATTGGGGTTATAAAAACGTAAAAACGAGTGAAGTCGGCTGGTTCCTGATTATATAAAATAGTTTATAAATACTTGGAAAAAGAATTTATAAAATGCATAAATTTCCTATAAAATCATAAATCAACATAAAAATAAATAGGAAGATATGACAATTATCTATATTTTATTTTGGACATATAAAAATTTAAAATACTCAATTTATATTATTTTTAAACATCCAAACACATATACCACGTAACAAATACTTCATAAAATAAACACAAAATATGCATAATATTTATTTATTTGCAAAATAATTACACGATATATCCCAGATATTACATCCTTCCCCCTTAAAAGGATCATGTCCTCAGAATCTCCTAAGAAAACAAATGAGGGTATTTTTCTCTCATTTCACTTTCTTACCCCCAGGTTGACTCTTCAACCTTTGGGTTTCTCCACATTACTCTTACTAATATTACCACTTTATTGCTTAACACTTTCTCTCTTTCTTCTAGAATCTCTACCGGACTCTCTACATATGATAAATCTGTTTGAAGCTCTATTGTCTCGTATTCGATTACATGCATGGAGTCTGGATTATACTTCTTAAGCATCGATACGTGAAAAACATTGTGAATGTGCTCCATGTACGGAGGTAACGCCAACTCGTAAGCTACTTTACTAACACGCTTTAGAATCTCAAAAGGTCCGATATATCTAGGGCTAAGTTTTCCTTTCTTCCCGAATCTTGTCAATTCTTTCCACGGTGATACTTTCAGTAATACCAGATTTCCTTCTTTGAATTCCATATCTTTCCTTGATTGATCTGCATACTTCCTTTGACGGTCTTGTGCTGCTATCAATCTCTTCTAGATAACTTCAACAACTTCCTTCGTCCGTTGAACTAATTAAGTTCCAATTATTTTGCGTTCTCCTACTTCGTCCCAATATACAGGAGATCGACATTTGCGTCCAGAAAGAGCTTCATAGGGTGGCATCCCAATACTGGCATGATAACTGTTGTTGTAAGAAAATTCTACAAAGGGTAAATGCTCGTCCCAACTTCCTTTGAAATTAATAGCACAAACACGCAACATGTCCTCGATTGTCTGGATTGTTCTTTCACTTTGTCCGTCCGTCTGTGGATGGTAAGCCGTACTCATATTCAGTCTCGTTCCCAAACATTCTTGAAAACTCTTCCAAAATCTCGAATTAAATCTCGGATCTCGATCGGATACGATAAACACCAGGACTCCATGACGAACTACAATTTCCTTCAGGTATATATGGACTAACTTGTCTAGTGAAAATCTTTCATTATAGGCAGAAAATGAGCTGACTTGGTAAGTCTGTCCACTATAACCCAAATGGCATCATGATTAGCTTTCATTCTGGGTAATCCGACTATGAAATCTATGGCAATATGCTCCCACTTCCACTCTAGAATCTTTAATGGCTACAACAATCCACTTGGTCTCTGATATTCTGCTTTAACTCTCTGACATATATAACATCTGCTAACCCATTCTGCAATTTCCCTCTTCATATCAGGCCACCAATAATTTTCCTTTAAATTTCTGTACATCTTGGTACTTCCTGGATGGATTAAATACCTTGAATTATGAGCTTCCTGTAAAATTTCATTCTTCAACTCTGTCAATGGTGGAATCCAAATTCTAGAAGAAAACCTAAGAATAACTTGATTGTCTTTTTGTATGCATAATTCCTCACCTACCAAATGGTTAATATTTTGATCCATTACCTCCTCCTGACACTTCCTTATCTTCTCTAATAGCTCCGGCTGGAAAGTCATACTATACACTTTTGCTTCCTCAGACTTACAAACTCTAATTTCCAATTCCAGTCTCTAAAATTCCTTGTATACCTCTTTGGGTATTGATAACACATTCAACTTTTCTTTCCGACTTAACGCGTCCGCTACAATATTCGCTTTACCGGGATGATAGTTAATCGTGCAATCATAATCCTTAATCAACTCTAACCATCTTCTTTGTCTCATATTAAGCTCCTTCTGTGTGAATATGTACTTCAAGCTTTTGTGATCCGTATAAATTTTGCATTTCTCTCATATAGATAATGTCTCCAAATCTTCAAAGCGAAAACTATGGCTGCTAGCTCCAAATCATGAGTAGGATACTTCTGTTTCTGTGGTTTCAATTGCCTTGACGCATACATAATAACCTTATCGTGCTGCATCAGAACGCATCTGAGTCCTTTATGAGAAGCATCGCTATAGATTACGAAATTCCCTTGATTGTATGGAAGTGACAAAACAGGTGCCATGATTAATCTTTGCTTCAATTCCTGAAAACTTTCTTCACATTTATCGTTCCATATAAACTTTTCATTTTTTCGTGTAAGCTTTGTCAGTGGTGTTGCAATCCTTGAGAAATTTTGAACAAATCAGCGATAATATCCCGCTAATCCTAAGAAACTTCTTACCTCTGTTGGTGTTCTCGATATTTCCCAATTTGCAATTGCTTCAATCTTCGCTAGGTCCACTTTGATCCCTTCATTACTGACTATGTGTCCTAAGAATTGGACTTCTTGTAACCAAAACTCACACTTCGAGAATTTAGCATATAACTTTTTCTTCCTTAAAATCTCCAAAGCTTTCTTCAAATGTTTTGCATGATCCTCTTCTGTCTTTGAATAAATCAAAATATTATCTATAAACACAATAACAAACTTGTCCAAGTATTCCTTGAAAATTCTATTCATCAGGTCCATGAATGCTGTCGGGACATTGGTTAATCCAAAAGACATCACTAAAAATTCATAATGTCCATACCTTGTCCTGAAAGCTGTCTTTGGTATATCCTCTAGCTTAATCTTTAGTTGGTGATATCCCGATCTCAAATCGATCTTGGAGAAGTACTTGGCTCCTTTCAACTGGTCAAATAAATCATCAATTTTGGGTAACAGATACTTGTTCTTGATTGTAAGCTTGTTGAGCTCCCGATAATTGATGCACAGTCTCATGCTTCCATCCTTCTTTTTGACAAATAGCACCGGTGCACCCCACGGGGATACACTGGGCCTGATTACTCCTTTCTCTAACAACTCTTGCAATTGCTTTGCTAGTTCCTTCATCTCAACGGGCGCCATTCTGTAAGGGGCCTTGGATACCGGTTCCATTCCAGGTGCTAAGTCGATCGCAAACTCAATTTCTCTGTCTGGAGGAAGTCCTGGTAACTCATCGGGGAACACGTCTGGAAATTCATTAACTACTGGAATATCTTCAAGTTTTGCTGGCTCTTGACTTCTATCAATCACATAAGCAACGAAATGCTCGCATCCTTGTCGTAGTAACTTTTTAGCTTGAATCACTATTAAAAACTTTTTTGCTTGTTTCTGGCCCTTAAACGTTATTATCCTCTCATCTACCATCTTCACCATTACCTTCTTATTTCGACAATCTATTTGGGCATCGTGCTTAGATAACCAATCCATTCCTAAGATAACGTCAAACTCTCCTAGCTTAAATGGTATCAAATCTACACAAAACTTATTACCAGAAATCTCAATCTCACAATTCCCACAAACTTGATTAACAAATATACGTTCTTGATTTGCTAATTCCACAATCATTATTTCATTTAAATACTCAACTGAACAGTTTAACTTACTAACAAAATCTTGAGAAATAAACGATCGAGTTGCTCCCAAATCTATTAACACTTTGGCACATAAAGAATTTACATTAAGCATACCTGCCACGACATCAGTATCCTGGATAGCATCCTTCACAGACATATCAAAAACTCTAGCCCTTGGAGTCTCATTCACTGTTGGAGTAGATCCCATAATTCTTAATGCATTAGTGACTGGGGCTGGTGTCTTGCAATCCCTGGCTATATGTCCTGGCTTTCCACATTTAAAGCATGTTAAACCAATCGTTGGAATCTTAACCGCTAGATTCCGAGTAGGCTGATCCTTGTTTACTGGTTCTCTCATTGGCTGATTGCGGCACTCCCTCAAGTAGTGCCCTTTCTGATTACACTTGAAACAAAACATGTTCAACTTATTACAAACTCCTCCGTGCTTCTTCCCACATACCTGACAATCTGGAAAAGTTAGCCTCAACTGATTTGGCTGATTCACATTGACTAGACGGTTACCTTAACCTCCGTCGCCTGCATTTTGCTTTTTGAAATTAAAATTTCATCCTGGCTGAAACTTGCCCTTCTTAAAATTTGGAAACTTCCCTGGTTGTGACTGTCCTTCATTTCTTTCAAACTTCCTCTTCTTACTTTCCTTTTCTTTTTGTGACATCTCACTCTCAGTTTCTACAATCAAGGCCTTCTGTACAACTCCTGCATAGGTATCCAATTCAAATATATCTACCTTCCCTTTAATCCATGGCTTCAAACCTTGCTGGAATCTTTTAGCCTTCTTTCTGTCAGTATCCACATATGACGGCACATACCTTGACAACTCTTCGAACTTACTTTCATAATCTGCCACCGACATATTTCCTTGCTTCAATTCTAAAAACTTCAGCTCCATCTGATCCTGAATAAACTGAGGAAAATACTTTTCTAAAAACAATTCTTTTAACCTCTCCCAAGTAATAACATTTGCACCTTCCAATGTCTCCACAGTCTCCCACCAATAGGTGGCCTCATTCTTTAAATAATAACTTGCAAACTCCACATTTTGTTCTTCCTTCACTTTAACTAAAGCAAACGACTTCTCTATTTCCTTTAACCAAACATTCGCTTCAATCAGATCTAAGGAACCCTTGAATTCTGGTGGGTTTACCGCATGAAAAGTTTTGAAAGTTACCTGGGGATTGGTTTGTCTTTGTTGTTGTTGTGTCAGGTGAACTATTTGTTGAGCCAAGATTTGAAGAATCTGGGCTATTGATGGGTCTATGGGTCCTGGGTTTGCATTCTGGTTGGTATCATCTTGGTTGTTATTGTTGTTGTTGGTTTCTTCATTCTGGGTGTTGGTGCGGGTATTTCTTCTGGGAGGCATTTTCTGTAAAGAATCAAACAACTTATTTAGCCTTTAAATCAAATCCTTTGCATAAAAGAAAAGTTTTGTAAAACAAAAATATCTCTTTTTGAAAACAGTTGTAACAGTTGAACTAAGTAAATTGCATGCTTCTTTACAAAATATAAACAATTAAGGGAATAGGGTATATGGTATCACAGGGGTATAACTGGTACAATAAATAAAGTAAAGTAAAACAGGTGCAGTAATGTAAATGACAATGCTGGAAAGGAAAAGGTACTGATATATATAGATCAAAAGTTTTAGGTAGTACAAGCGTTAAAATGCTTCGGAAGTAAAAGCAAAAGGTACAACAAACCTACTCACTAGTTAGCAGATCTAGTCTATAAATACAACCCAAAAGTCTACTGATACAAACTACACACTACTGTACATACTAAACAACCACAACAGTACTGCTCAGCATCTCCATTTCTATGCCTCTAGCTCATGGCAAGTCTGGTCCTCCAATCTCCTCAAGCTCCTCCAGAACCCACTTAGCCCACTCCACAAGAAAATCAGGGGTGATATCCTCATGAGTAGCCTCAGCAATCCTCACAGCAGGTGCTCTCCGAAATACCTGGAATCTCTCTCTGAGTCGCCTCTCACCACTCCCAGCCTCTCTGGTACGCATAATATATAATAGCTCCCGAATCTGACCCCGTAGGAATCGCTGCTCCATAAGGCAAGCCTCGAACTGATGATATAGGACAGGATAGGAAGAGAACTGAAAAGGTACACTTGTAACTGAGTGACCAGTAAAACCTGAATCAGCAGGTGGGGGTCCTCTGATAGGTGGTCTCATGCCTGGGGGTGGAATAGCCTGCAGTGGTACGGGCTGCAACACAGGTGGAGGTAAAATAGCCAACACTGGTGGAACAACAGGTCGTGGATCTGAAGATGGTCTTCCAACTGAGGACTCTGAGTGATCAGCTGGTACGGAGATGAAAGAGTCGGTCATCGCTGCTATCTGAAATTATATCGCAATATAAGAATCTCGAACCACAACCCGAATTATACTAATACCTGTTATACCGTCACACTCAACCTCTCGACATTCTATCTTGCTACTTCCTACTTATAATCCTAACCCTCTACCCATTCCCGTCAACCTAGGCTTGTGTCAGTGACTTTTAACCTGTAGCTCTAATACCAAACCTGTGGCGCCCTCCAAACCCGGGTTAGAAGTTTGGGGTCCACACATACACACCTTATTTATAACCTGCTTATAACAATAATAAAGATAATACTAATATGCAGTGACCCTACTTACCAACTACCACGGACCGTAACAGGTTAAAGTATGTACACAAGCCACACGCACACACTTATATTACAAACGTCCAAATCCCAACTATTCAAACTTAGAACTCAACATTAAACATTATTACAACTTTTACAAACTTAAACTATCTCAAAAGTTGTCAGCTAGCTTAACTCGATCAACCTAGACCCCTGGCTCTCGCACTGAATTGGGGATCCTCGCTACCAACTGGTTCCTTCTTAACTGAAAAAGAACATAAACAACATCGCACAAATGAGCTAACTAGCTCAGTAAGTCGTAAAGACAAGACTGAGAATAATGATCATCAAGTGAAAAGGGTTGAGGTATCAAGTGAACAATGATTAATGATCTAGAATTGGATATTATATTTTATTTTAAAAATCAAGGTTAAGCTGTTGATCAGTCACGCACTAACCCCGAGCAAGGCACACAGCTCTGCTCTAATTACTGGATTCAAGGTACACATTGGCCTAACTTGACCACCAATCTGGTCTGAACCATGAATCTGGTCCACAATTTTATAAAACAATCCAATTCTAACATATTAACAGAATAAATAATATAAAGCAGTAAACAAAATCATAAGCAACATTGGATGCCCAATAATGAGATGGTTCCAATTTTCACAAATGAAATATGGTTATCAAATGGTTAAAGAAATGGATAACAAAAGAATCAAAGTTCCAAGGTTATAAGGATTTGGTCTTTCAGAGCGTAAGGTACAAGGGTTTGAATATGTAAGCAATCTGATTCAGTGTTTTGTATTTAGTTTACATGTATTTGTGGAGTAGTATCGTATATATGTGGTTCGTATTCGGGGATTTAACAATCAATGGTTCAGAAAGAATAAGGTTTACGGCTCAAAGATCAATAGATGGAATCAAGGTTTAGGGTTCAGTGCTTCAAAGCACTTGCAATATAGGACTATCAATAAATTACAATATATCTCGAGAAAGTTCAGAACACTTGCCTTGTACTAGCTTGTTATACTTCACCAATTTCGAATCACAATCTCCTACTCCTTGACTATCTGTTTCCCTTTCCTACGCCTTGCCTCTTCTGCTCACATAACATAAGTATCTATCAATACTCAACTCATACGTTTCTATTCGGTATACACTTCTATCTACCCTTCATTTTACCCAAATCCGACTAATGGATTGAAAGTTACGCTAAAAACAAGTAAACACTGAACATATAGACCGACAGTCAAACAACAAGTCACATATAACACGTAACACGTCAAATAATCAATGACATTCCATTTATAAAGAAGTCTTGGGTCATAAACAGGCTTTCGGGGATTTATTATGATTCTTAAAACATTTTTCGGAATTAAAACGGGTCGTTGGATCAATTTTAAAGCAATAAACAGGGTTCGATTGGCCAAATCTAGCTTCAAAATAATTTTCTAATAATTATCGAGCCTTGAAAACAATTTGAAATAATATTTTAAAGCTCGAAACTATTTTTCGAAATTTTTAAATCATTAATAATTAATTAAATCTAATTAAATAATTAATTAAAATTAATTAAAATTAATTAATAATTAATTAAATCAATTAATCAATTAATTTTTGAATTAATTGACCAATTAACTAATTAATTATTAACTAAAATTAATTAACTAATTAATTCAGATTTATTTTTGAATTAAAAATAATTTTTGGAATTAAAATAATAATTTTTTGAATTTTCAGAAATTAAAAACGAATTTTTATAATTAAAATAAATAGAAAATATGATTTTTAAATAATTTATAAACAAGAATCCTAAATTTGCAAGTTCTGGAAACCTGGCGGACCAAACTGTATCATTTTTAAAACTATAGGGGCTTGTTAGCAATTTTGCCAGCCCCGCCGTCGACTTCGCCGGAGTGTGGCCGGAGAACACGATCCCGGCCACCTCAGGCCACTAAACTCTCCAGAATTAAAGCACAGACCACCAGGAACTTATACCAGTAATCAAAACACATAACCTATTTCAGAATTGGCCGGAAAATGCTCAAGAAACTCGTCGGTTTCCGGCGAGCTCGACAAAAACTTTAAAATACAACTCCCTTCGAACCAGAGATCGTCTATTAACGAGCTATACACCAATCGACTGAAAATTTCAAGAGGAACAAAACCCACCCATCTAGAACATCTAATAACCCCTGGAACAAAAAGCCCTAAATTTCAATTAAGAACATTCATACGGGTTATAAACCCTAATTTCAAAATTCGAAAATCAAACTCAATCTTGAACATGTTATTGAACTCCAAATCAGTCATATGACATATCAAAATCATCAGGAAAATAAGCTCTACAACATGCAAGCATCAAATAATTCAAACAATCATCCGTACAGAAATTCATATTTTTAATCAAAATAATTCAAAAATAAATAAAAATATATAAAACCAACCTTTGATTCTGCAGTTCTGAGACTTGTATAATCTGAAAGTACTCTTCAAACCCTTCATTTTGATTAACATAGCTTTCCAAACGGATTTAAATAACACCTCTGATTTGCAGTTTGATTCTTAAAAGGTTATATGAATATAAGTATTTTCTCTGTAAAATTCTATAATTACTGTTTGCAAATGATTTTCGGTACGAAATAAAATACAGTAAAGGCTATTTATAATTACGAAAAATTAGTATCCCGTTGGATCATTCTGAATATAAAATAGTACGTTTATTTATAAAAACAGATCCAAACGGTATCGGTTTTCGGGATAATTATCCAAATCAGTACAATTTGTACTGCGGTCTTGGTCTCAGCGTCTGGTTACACGTATTACGAGGTGATAATTAGAATAGTTTAATAAAAAGATCCCGTTTATCGAAAATGCGAGTTTTATTGATTTACCGAAATGAATAATGTATCGAAAATATTGCGCCGGGACCCGCACAGGACAAACCGTACGTCAGGACGAAAAAGTCGAAACATGGAAAATGCTCGGAATATTACAATTAGGTTAGGAAGGAGTTCTCGGAAGAGTTTCGGGTTATAAAAATATAAAAACGAGTGAAGTCGGTTGGTTCCCGATTATATAAAATATTTTATAAATACTCGGAAAAAGAATTTATAAAATCCATAAATTTCCTATAAATCATAAATCAACATAAAAATAATTAGGATGATATGACAATTATCTATATTTTATTTTGGACATATTAAAATTAAAATACTCAATCTATATTATTTTTAAACATCCAAACACATATACCACTTAACAAATACTTGATAGAATAAACACGAAACATGCATAATATTTATTTATTTGCAAAATAATTACACGATATATCCCAGATATTACATTATTGGGAAGGGTTGGCATTCTTATGACTGTCTTGGGCTCATTTATGGGTAGAGTGAGTGCAGTGGAGAGTAATCTCTCTCAAGTTATTCAAATTCAGTTTGACTCTGCCTCTACTCAAGCTGCTCCTGCTACTGTCATTGAGGAAATCAACAATGTTGATATGGAAATAGTTGGCAAAGATGAGGATGTTGCGGGAAATGGAGATGGCACTAGGGATAGTGAGAATGTTTCTTTAGTTGATTCTGTAATCAATTATGATTCTTATAATCAGGTTGATTAGTTGGTTTATGCTTGCATGCCTTTTGCTTGTAGCACTATAGGTTTTGTGTTAGTTGGTTAAGTTGTCTAGTTTGTTAGTGTTTCCTTGATTGGGTACCAGTAGCAAACTGGTTTGTTGTTTTTATGCTTAGCTTGTGTTTTAGTTGGATGGTTGTAGGCTGATATGCCTTAGTTTGTGTTGGTTAATGCAGTATGCTTTGTTTTGTAATTGTTTAATCTTTCTAATGTTCATTGACTTAGAACTGCTGCATAAGCATACTAGGATCCAAGCACACACATGCCACTGATCCTATGGACTGCCTGGGGGCTCCTGTGAGGCTCCCGTGATCTGTTCCCAGGGGGAACTGGCCACATGTAGAAAAGCACTTGCATTTGTGATTATTGCAGGATGAAATCTCAGCTTTGGTGCTTGTTCTTTTGGCTTTGGAACTACTCTATAGCACTGTTTGTATTTCTTGTCTCAAACTTAAGTTCAATTGTTATATTTGTCACTTTGAGAAATATTACTAACTTGTGTATATGTAGTAGGGTAATGATGTGAAGTCTGAACCCTGGCCCCCTTACCTTACCAAAATTCATTGTGCAGAATTGAGCTTATCACATTTGTGATTTCTGCTATGGATTTTAAGTTGCAATTTTTTTAGGTGTAAAATTTTGGCAAAGTTTGTGCTTAAGGACTAATACCTTTGTGCTTGTTTCAGGACTTAAACTCCAAGATGGAGTGTTACTCGACCAAAAGAAACACATTGGCTACCAATCTACAATTTTATCTTGCTAAATTAGCATTATTTTTTTTTAATTGTGTAAAATAGAATAACTATTGTGTAGTTAGAATTATTTTTGGTAGAATATATACTCGGTTGTGTAGCATACTATCCTTAAACCTCTACGGCTCTTTATAGTTTAAAATTTTGTAGTTAGTAGGTTTAATGATATCTTGCTATAGCTAGATTTTATCTCGAATTAAAAACATGCCTTAATATTCCTTGCATTCGAATTAATCTAGCTAAATCGAATAAATTGTTAAGTACTCGATATCTAATTGCAGATATTTTATAAAAGTACTAACAATGTTAAATGATGAATGTTTGCAGAAACTTAATGGATCATGGGCTTAAATATGGAAAATTCGAATTTCTGGAAAATTCGAACAAACTTGAAACAATTCGATCCAAATTTCTCAAACTTTTTGTTATAAATTGTTATGCTCATAATGAAGATATGATACTAACAACTTATATCCAAATGCAGATTTAAAAATTGATTCTGTTGCAATCAATTTGGAACAAATTCGATCAAGAAACCAAGTTCAAACAAATCAAGATTGGACCATTTTCAAGATGAACTTAACATTTTGTAATCTATTTCATCTTGTAAAAATGGGTGGTCTTTATGTATTCGTAGAATAGGTTTTGACGAATTTGTAATAAATAACCAGTCCCAATGTGAAGATTCGGGATGTTTTGACTGGTTCGGAGTAATAAGGAGATTGGTGTTGTGTTGGTTGTAATAATTAGGATTTAATCACGTACCAACCCACTTCCCTTGTTTCCTCCCTCAATACTAATTCTCACTTTTTGGCTTTTATCAAAAAGGGGAAGAAAGTATTCTACGGGATAAAAATGAAAATTATTTGTGCTAACATTGTTTTGTAGGTACGAAAGAGGATCATACAGAGTGATAAGTTCCGACACTTGTCACAAGGGGTAACTTCTAAAATTTTCTCTTTCTTACGTGCTTATTTGCTTGTTTGTGTGATTATACTTAGGGGAAGCTACTCTCCATATTTTTATTTGTATCTTGCATCATGCATACACTTAGGGGAAGTAGTTCTTGCACACACATATTTAATTTTCATTATTAGGTTTTGACAAATACCAAAAAGGGGAATATTGAGAGGTCAACGCTTTTACCCTTTAGGTTTTGGTGATTTGTCAAAAGTAAAAGTGATAATTAAATTAGATTCATAGGTCACGTAGAATCATTCCTTAGGGTTTTATGTGAGGCACTTACCAGAATCAAGTCGAACTAAGTCATTTTGGATAAACCGTACTAAAATTATTTCCGACACATCTTCAAATGACATGACTTGGGATAGATATATCAACTCAAGGATATATTCTATATCAGGTTGTTTTTGTCAAACAAACCTAGGCTTACTGCTAAAGGCACAGAAACCGAGAACTTTCGAACACTGCTTTTATGAACCAAAAATGATCAAATTATTTAAAATCATGTCACACTTAAATGTTTTACTCTCAAATATATTGAATATATTTACTGAATATTTATTTTCAAATTTTTTAGTACCAAAAGCCATGCCAAAAGACCAAAATAGATTTTATTCCAAAATACCCGTAAATCCTTATTTATCCAGATAAAATCATATAAAATTCAAAGATGATTATTCCTTGTACCTCATAATCATTATTTTATAAGGAATATTATTATTGAATATTTTTGAAGTCAAAACTTTTGTCTGCCTCATCGGTAAAGACAAATGTATTTTCCGAGTGCTCCGGAAGGTTGTTTTAACATTCGTAAAATGCTAAATAATACTTCCAAATATCTTTTAGACTTGAAACATGGTATTTGTCTTTCATATCTTTCCTTCTTTCACATATATTATTTTCGTGATTTTAGCATGACTTTTTTCTAGGACCTCTAAAACGATACGTAATTGATTTATCAGTCGCTTAAAAGTCATAGATGGTCAACTTATTTCAAGGTGAAATTTTGACCATTATCCTAAGATATTATTTCTAGAGGATCCCAAAATTTCATAATATGTCATTAATTTTTCGATTTTTAGTAAAATACGCAATTTTGGTCGTCGGTAAGCGCACGGAACATTTTCAGCTTTGTCTAAATAATATAAAAACGTGTTAAAACACTTTTTGTCCTGAAAATTTGAATTCCTACATCTGTAAATGAGTTGTATGGACCAGCCCCCGCTTGTCCTTGCCTTGGAAGATGTGTTAGCTATATTCTAAAGCTTAAAACCCTAATATTTGGCCTATAAAAGACCCCTAACCCTCCTCTTTCCCCAAGCCCTTGGTGAGCCAAACTTATGCTGATAAAAACACTCTAGAAACACTCTCTCTTCTGATCCTAAATTGCAAAAATGTTTCTAGAGCTTAAGCCCTCCTTCTTTCATGTTTTAACTTGATTTTGGCTTGGTTTTTATCACCCTTTCTCACCCAAACACACACCCATTTGGCCCCCTCTCTTAGGAATGTTTCATGGCCTTAATTTTCTGACTTTGAGTGACCACTTGAGCCTTGAAAAGTCAGTATCCAAAGCCACCCTTTGGCCATTTTTTCCGGTGACTTTTCCGGTGACTAGTTTTGTGTGTTTTTCGTCTTCACCATCTCGTATCTCT